>NC_092213.1:17209385-17244203 GCF_043381705.1 Parasteatoda tepidariorum
TTCAATATAGACATATTTAGAGGTTTTTTAATTATACAGATAGTATCTTAGAATATCAAATTGATTAATTTAGTTATTGTGTGGCATGTACTTGGATATATTTAAATCAACATATTGGCATGTAAATAGAATAAAAAGCAATAGACAACTCAAATGTGTCATAGAGAATAAAGTAATTTTTTTTTTGTAGAGCAAAACAACATACAAGCATACATAACATAGAAGTACATAACATAAGTACATAACAACAGTACATAACAGCATACATAACAGAAGTACATAACAACATACATAATATAGAAGTGTTTTACCTATTCATATGAGGTTTTACTCATACATCAAAATATAAAATGTCAAATATCAATTATGTTAGTTTAAATATAAATATATCAATGAATTTTTTTTCATTGCTTTTAAATGTTAATAGCCTTTTTTTACAAACTTATAATATATAAATTATCATATATGGCAGTACTTTTACTTTCGTTACTTGTACCACCGGTACAAGTAAAAAGTACGTACTTTTACTTGTACTTCGTTACTTTTTAAAGTTAGTACTTTTACCTGTTCTTTCGTTACTTTTTTAGGGAGAAAGTACAGGTATTTGCAACGAAAATGTCGAATGAAATCGTTGCTTTTTTCTAAAACTCAGTAAGCTTTCCAAAAAAAAAAAAAAAAATNAAAAAAATAAAACAAAAAAAAAAAAAAAAAATTATTAAATTTAAAACAATATGCTTATGTTTTTTTAATTTATAAAATTAATGTGCAATATATATGCATTCACTGCTAACTTCGTGTTTAAATGCCTTGACCTTTTAAAATTGTCATTACGGAATAGGAAAAGACGGCTCTTTTGATCTTTTTTTGAATGCAACTATCATTTTGAGTGGAGTGTTGGAGAACACTCCACTCTGTATGTCCAGAATAGTGTGTCCAGAGAATTGTGTGTCCAGAGAATTGTGTGTCCAGAACAGTCATCATTCATCTTGTGAAAATTGCCTGTGATAAAGGATGACATGAATAGCAAAGGTTTCGAATACCGGTGGTTTTCATCGCAAGAAAAAGTTTCAGAATGGTAAAAAGTGAGCTTTGAAATTCTGTAAACCAAGTATAATGAATGTATACGATTTTAAGAAAAATAATTCTACCAACCTTCAAATGTGTGAAGGCTTTAATTATTCTGACATACGTGAACAGGCTATTTTAACACCTGAATCTTATCTTGACACCTGAAACCTTATCTTTGTGACAATCTGAAGGTGAATGATAGTTACGGCGGTATGCTTCTACAAACACTAAAACGTCCTTCTTTGTTAAATTTTGAAGTTTCAAGCCAAAATGTTTGATGAAATTCTAAGAAATAATCTTCAATAGTACTGTTAAGTTTTGGGGGGTTGGAATGAACAAATGCCCATATGAATACTGTTATAATTTTGTTTTTGTTATCATTTATTATTTTTTTTTCTATTGGGGACATGCTTTTTTTCCTCTTAGAAAACAGTTTTGTTTAAATAACAAATGAATTGTATCCAGAGATTTTAAATTTTCTAAAGCTGAAAACATCATGTTATCACCAGCGACAGAAGAATTTATGGCATACATGAGCTTAAATGTCGAAACGGAAAGCATATCAATTTTGAATCGATATCCAATCGCAAAAAAATTATATATGAAATATAATACTGCAGTACCTTCTTGTGCTCCCGTGGAGCGCTTATTCATCGTGGCTAAGCACGTTCTGAGAAATTCTCGCAGCAGACTCAGTGACACCACTTTCGAAATGCAATTATTTTTCAAAATGAATAAAAATATTAATTAGCAAGTTATTTTCATTCATTTTTGAGTTTTATGCATTTATTTAATACATTTTAAATAAGAAATGTTGGATTTTGTTATTACGTTTTTCAATTTTCTTTTTGAGCTCACTAGTAATAAATTTTTGTCTTAATACATTTTTTACTAATTACATTCTTATCTAGTACATTTTTTACTAAAATTATGTTTATGCCCGACCTTGTTAAACAACGCCCAATCAAATCTCTAAGAACTTCAGAACTATTTGTGCTATTGAAAACTATTAAAATTACTATTTTAACTCTTGAAAACTCGAAGGCATTACTAGCCGCTGATACAAAAATTCGTTCACAAATTTTAATTATTCCGTTAGGCAGAAGTGTTCGGAAAATGATGTTCTCCCGTGATTTCAGCATTAGCCATTGTTACAAATAAAACTGTAGACTGTTCTGTTTCACCTTATACTGCACATTCAATTATTTTTTACTAGCTCAAAGATCACAAAGCTATCTGAAACCCCGTGTTTGGTTTGTTTATGTTTGTGCTTTTAAAACGCGTTTCTATAGAGTAAAACAATTTTAAATCAATGGTAATTTAAATAAAACAATAGATAAAATTTCTTTTTCGTACAAATCCATAAAAAGTTTGATATTAAAATTATATTTGATTTTAAAATTATATTATGCGATTATATTATGAAATTATATTATAATATTCTTCCGAATCTAAAAATTAGTTAATGTCCATAACTTTCAAAATTAAAAATAATTAAGTGAATAACAACAATTTTGCGAAAACATTAAAGAACATAAGAATATTATTCAATAAAATTTTAGGTTACTTTGAATTTTCGATTTCCCAGAAATGTACTCTTAAATCGTTACTTTTTTTGTTTAGTACTTGTACTTTTACTTGTACTTTTTACTTGTTAATTTTTAAAATAAGAACTTTTTACTCGTTACTTTTTCAAAATGTAGAGGTTGGCTAGGACAGCTGTACAAAGTTCGAACCCCTTAATGTTAATTTTGCTTTTTGCGTATTTTGCAGTGACTCGAGATCTTTTTAAGTGATAAATTAGTTTAAATTTTTTTGTACACATGTATAAAATTCATTTCTCGATAAAAAATTCTCCTAAAAAAAACTTGTAGTAAATATTCATCATTCGTTAGTAATTTATATAATAATAATCGAAAAATGTTTGCTTTGAAAGGTCTGAAAATTTTTACATCATTTAAATGAGCGTAATGCTATATGGCAAAATACAAATTTTTAACTAAATTAGTAGACGAGTTATTCGAAATTTGAAAAATATGATTTCTTTAAAATTTAATTTCACAGTACTATTCGACCAATTTAGCTCAAATTTAGTGTACTGTCATGTAAAATTAGACTCTTTTACATGATACAAGTATTCGTATAAATGAATATTCAAAACGTTTTCGACTATTATTAAAAAAATGAATATTTACTAAAAGCTATTTTTTTGCACTGCATATTTTTGGGGTGAGAAATCAGAAACCTTCGAAAAAAGGTAGGCTGATTCAGAAAACGTACGTTTTTGTGCCTGATTTCATGACCTAAAATATTGTCTGTTCTTATTAATTATTATATTTGAGGTCACCCTCAACTGATTAAGATTGAGTCTTAGAATGTGAAGATCAGATCATTAGATTAAAAGATACTCAGGGTAGTTCATTTATTTGTACGTACTTTAAATTTGATGAAAAAGTTACAATAAAAAATATCGTCGGTACAGTATTGAAAAATATTTGATATTAAAACGGAAAGTTTGTTTTTAAAACTTTTTGTTTCAATACAAAATCGTTTGCAATAATGATATAATCATTATAATTGCAAATCGTATTACAAAAGAGAAGGTTGGAATCTAGTATTAATACTGATTAAATATTTTGTCAATTTTCGAAAGGAATTGTTTTAACATTTTGGATAGAAAAGGAAACTACCCCATTTACACAATGTGTTTGCTTAAGCAGTGAAAAGAATTCATATTAATTTGAAAGTGATTCAATTTATTTATTATGTTTATACGCTATTCAAGAATGATTGATTAATGCATATTGGATACATGGTACGGAATTGCGTGATGAGCATGATGGGTTTTTAGCGCAGATGTATTGATGCAATATTAATATCCACATAAAGTTTCGTGAACCTAAATAATAGTTCTTATATTTTCTACAGATCAAATGTTATAAACTAAAGTAAAAATATTCATTGTTTCATTTAATTTATTAAACTACTATTCAAATAATAAAAGCAATTGCTATTTTTTTCGCTGGAGTAGTTTTTTGTCACCATTTAGTATTTCACTCACTTCTTTTGTCATAAGGAGAATTTTAATTCTGCTTAAATTTTGGTGAGTAATTTTAATTTTTTTATTCCATTAATGAATTTATCAATAGCTCTAATTTATTTAAACTAATACTTTCTTTTATTAATTATTTGCTCAAAATTTTCTAAAAATATTTATACCGTAATCCCATTGTAACTCAAAGAAGACATTGTTAGAGCTACTACACAAGTTAAGCAATTATATACTACATGTGCAAGAAATTATATACATGTTATTGGTTTTTAAAATTTACTGTAGCATTTATTAAACTGATTAAATGGAGGAAAAGAATGACCTATTGCTTAATGATTATGTTCAACGAAAACGGGGTCTATATAAGATCAGTAATTTCTTATCTAGCCTAAAGGAATATTCTTCTTCCTTAAATATCTCTTTTTATTTGAGAAAACCCCCTTTTAGAAAAATCATTGTTTAATTAAAATTAAAGATTTTTTTAACTATTGTAATTAATGCTACTCATTGTCACGGGTATTTTATTGGATAATTGAAGATACATTTTTAGAGTTTATTTATTTTCGCATTTAAATTCGAATTTAATTTTATAACAGATGTGAAAAACGAAAAAAAAAAGCTTAGTTAATAGTTTCACTAGATCACTAATAGTATTGGATTAAAGAATAACATTTAGTTCTAATAATTTATTAGTAGTTTAAATACAAATCTAAAACTTTGAACATAATATTTCTTTAACTGCAGTTTAAAAAAATAATTCAATTGTAGTTTAAAAAATAACGGTATATATATTTTACATTTCACAAATAAATTTTCGATAAAAAAAAACCATTGTAAGAAATTTATTATTTTATGAAATTAAGACATATAAAAAGGTTTAGCGATAGTGGAAAATGCTAAATGTATCACATATTTATTGCTTATACTAAATTACTATGTATCAACAATACATGTATCAATAATACATGTATCAATAACTACTTTCTATAAATATAAATCGAAATAAAGTTTGTATTATATTTGTTTGCTATTCTCGATTAACACGAATGGAAATAAGTAAATTTCGTAGGATATTCTTTAACTACTTTCTACAGATATGAAATAACTGAACTTTGTTACTAAATTTAATAACTACTTTAAACATGCCTTGTAGATACAGACAGAAGTAAATGATATTTTCACTAAATTTTAATTACGACAATATTTTTAACATAAAACGCTTCAGCTAATCTTTTTTATGTTTTTATCTAAATCTTCTTCTTATTTTATTATTTAAAACTAAACGCTTTCTCACACTTTATTAGTCACACCCAACGTTTTGGTTCTATATTTAAATCTTAAGTATGCATGAATTAATATTTTTAATTTTCCCTTCAGTCGAACAGTGAGAACAGTATTATTACCAAATGTAATTATTAACGTTTCTCTTTTTGCATGTGACTTAAAAGGTAATAGGGAATATTTTGCATGATTTTCCCTAATTTTTATTCAGGAGCACTTCGATTTTGTGTCACTGAAACTCCCACCTGATAATAATGGTTAAATAAAGTATAATGTGCTATAAAGTATTTTGTGCCGGTCTGGTCTGTGACGTATAGAAATCGAAAAAATAAAGTTTGTATTATTTTTGTCTACTTCTCTCTATAAATATGAATCGAAATAAATATCACGGTATTATGTGTAAGATAAAAAAAAACTGTGTTCCTAATAACTATTAGAAAAGGAATTTTTAGAAATTGTTTATGAAAATGTTTTGAATGCTAAATTTTTTAAAATATACTCTTTCTTACGTTGAGCTATTTTTATATGTTGATAAGAAAAGTAAAAATAAATAAAATTTTTCCTTTGTTAATAAGTCGAAATAAAAACGTATTGAAAAAATGCTTAGAAATATAAATATTTAATTTGAAGAGTATAAAATTTTTCTTTTCTTTTATAAATTCCAAAGATTTCTGAAAAAGAAAATATTTGCAAGACAACATGGAGCACAAAGATATACTTTTTCCCTTTTTTTAATAATTAATTACAGTAATTCCATGGTGTAGCGGTTCGATAGTTCAACAATTCGTTTAATTAAAGATTACTTGAACCGATAAGTTGAAAGACAAAATAATTGCGTAAAGTAGCTTTTAGAAGAAAAATAACACTATCTTAATTACTTCATTCTGTGACAAATTTAAAGTGTAAAAAATATATTTAATTTAGGAATTTGAAATCGCGTATACTGAAAAATTTTGAAAACTATTTCTTTCTACAACTTTTAAAAATTCCCTAATTCTGTTTTCCACCTATATTATTATTTTGAAAAAGAAACAACTAGTCAACAGTTACTAGTAGTAGTTATCTAGTAACATTAACTGGTGAAAAATCTATTAAGATTAGCTATATCTTTACCAGTTATAGTGCTTAAGCCGTCATTGTTAACTAGTTTTTTACCTGCTGTTGATAACAATGCTTTACCTATTACTAAGTTAAATATTTATTTCATCTGTTATTAACACTTACTTTAACTGTTATCGTTAATTAGTTATTTATCCTTGACGTTTTACTAACTTCTTATCCTATTTTTAGCTGTTCTTACATTGATTAACGGATTTTTACATTGAGTTCTTACATAACTATTTTTTAATGTGTTATTAACTAATTCGTTACTTAAATACATAAAACCATACTTGATTAAAAACTTCATTCCCTTCAAAAATATATAAAATTGGAAATAAAAGTCGATTTGTTTCAAGCTCTCAAAAACACGATAGATAAGTCAGTTATCAAGAATGCGGGAAATCATCAATTGCTGCTCATTGTTATCATCTAATACTCAGATTCAATTTCGATAATGCCAAAGAGTATTTCCACTCCATCAACTCATCTTGATGCCCAGGAATCTTGTTTTACACATGTGAATTCTGATTCCCTTGTTAATGACATTAGTTACTTACCAACTCTCAAGAGCGAATGGAAATGTATTTTACCCTGATGTACCTCTCTCGGCCACTATGATTTATCACTTTTGCTTCCTTTTATTTACGTCAGACTTGAAAATGGCACATATTTTTGAGCTTTAGGAAGATGACGACTGTTTTTGCCAATTTGTATATTTTTGAATCTAATGAAGTTTTAAATCAAGTTTTCTTTTATTCTGGTTATGACATAATATAGAAGTATAAACAATTTTTCTATTTCCAATTTGTCTCAGAGACATAAATTACTGAGAAAAAAATAATTATAAGGAATTACACAAACTTTGTTAAATGGTCGATAAATAATTAAGTTGGAAAATCCCGTCTAAAAAGTTAACTTGAAACGATTTCTCACCGGAGTTCAGATTCAATTGATAAATTGTTATAATAAAAATTACTCGTATAATACAAAATTATGTATTAACTTTTGAATTCATTATACACAAAAATAGAATTTTCATTCTAATATTGTATTTACGTTTGAAATTTAGATTTTTAAAATGCAAAAACTATCTGATCGATGCGCAAAGTCTTAAAGTTATTTATTTTCCAAGCAAACAATGCTCTTCGTAATCATGGAAAAATGTAGTCTTAGCTATTTTATAACTTCATAATTACTTCAAAATAGACAAAATAAATTTTATAAGTTATTTTAAACTCTAAAAATTATGCTGAAAGGTATAATTATGCATGAATTTTTTAATTTATTATTGAAAGAAATAAAGGAAATTTTTATTCTAATTTTTTTAATTTGCATTTAAAATTTAGCCTTTTAAAATGCAAAAATTATCTGTTCGAAGTGCAAAGTCTTAAAGTAATTTAGCTTAACATCCAACAATTCTCTTTGTAATCAAGGAAAAAATTGTAGT
Organism: Parasteatoda tepidariorum; assembly: GCF_043381705.1. NCBI lineage: Eukaryota > Metazoa > Arthropoda > Arachnida > Araneae > Theridiidae > Parasteatoda > Parasteatoda tepidariorum. The sequence goes on from NC_092213.1 coordinate 17,217,335, forward strand.
CTTTTCTATTTTATAACTTAATAATTACTTCAAAATAGACAAAACTAAATTTATATATTATTTTAGATTCTAAAAACTGTCTGTAAAAAAGTCTTTCAGATTGATGAGGGACACTTCAGATATTTTTATTGTTTGTACTTAATTTCGAATCAAAAAGGAACTTATTTTTCAGATTTACGTTTATTTTTTTTGGTTGAATAAATTAAACTAAACCTTTCCCATTTTATTTTCAGATTTAGGAAAATGGAAGTCAATAATTCTACTGAAACTTTTACTGAAGGGCTAATTCCAGCTGATACGATTCAAACCTTACACATCATATTCTATGGAGTCATTGCCCCCCTCATAATTGGTTTTGGTCTTTTTGGCAACATAATCAACTTGATGATTCTACGCACGCCACTTTTAAAAGGAGTCACCTACAGCTACCTAAAATTTCTCGCGATATCAGATATAATATCCTGCATATTTTATATCTCTCTAATATTTAAAAAATTCAAAGTTCGTATGCATACATATGCTGCTGCTGTGTATTATGCCCATTTTGAAATAACTCTACTGAATGCTTTTATGGCTAGCAGCACTCTATTAGTCACAGTTCTCACAGTGGATAGATTTTTTTCTGTATGCTTGCCTGGCAAATATCAAGATATCCACAACAAGAGGAAAGCCAAATATGCAATCGCATTTGCATATATTACTGCATTAACACTGTATTTTCCAGTTTTTTTCATAAATTACGTTGATGTGGATACATCTCAACAAACAGGGGAGGGAATAAAATACACTGTATTCAAGGATAAGGTTTACAAATCTCACGAAGTCTACAAAGCGTATGTTGTCATCAAAGAAATGGGTGTACGCTTGATTCCGATAACAACACTGGCTGTCCTTAATACACTAATTATAGTACGTTTCAAGAAAACATTGGAAAAGCGAAAGGAGTTAATGAGTTCACCCAAAGAATCTCTCGATCGGAAAAGTAAGATGGATCGAAAAAACTGCAAAGAAGAGCGCAGACTTGTTTGCATGCTAGCGGGACTTGTGGTGCTAATATTTATCGGAAAAACGCCAGCATCTATTTACAGTTTTATTTGGCGATATTATGACGCCAAGAAGAACTATGGATATTTGTTGTTTACTTGCTTTGCAGATACTTTAGAGATTCTCAACCACTGCTTAAACTTTTGCGTTTATTGCTGGTGCAGTTCAAAATACCGAAGAGCGTTTATATCGCTCATGACTTGCTACACGATGCCCTCTGTTTTCAACTCAGCTTATAATGCATCGACTTCTGGGAGCAACAGGCGGGATTCAGATGGTACGTCCGGAGGTAACTAAGCTTTTAAAACTTAGATATTTGGTATACAATAAAGTACCAGAATTTTTCAGTCTCAGCTTATAGTACAACGTCTTCTGGTGGCAACACAAGAAACAAAGAGTGTCTGAGAAAATTATGCTAATGAAAACATTTAATGCAACAACTTAAGCTATCTAAACTCTTTCTCAGTCTCAACGTATAGTGCAAACGTCTTCTGGTGGCAACACAAAAAGCAAAGACAAAGTGTCTGTAAAAATTATACTTATGAAAACATTTAATGCAACAACTTAAGCTATCTAAACTCTTTCTCAGTCTCAACGTATAGTGCAACGTCTTCTTATGGCAACGCAAGAAACAAAGACAGAGTGTCTGTGAAATATATACTTATGAAAGCATTCAATGCAACAACATATTCTAACTGAACTCTTTCTCAGTCTCAGCTTATAGTGCAACGTCTTTTAACAGCGACGCAAGAAGCACAAGCGGATTGGTTGTTAAAATTTTAGCTATGAAAACGCTCAATGCTACAATATAGGCAACCCAAACTCTTTTTCAGATTAGCTAATTATGGAACGTCTTCTGATGGTAATATAAGTGGAATTTCTGTGGAATTGTAATTATGAAAACGTTTAATGTAATAATATAAGCTACCCAAGCTATTTAAGCTCTTCCGATGACCCATCGTGTTCTGAAGGCAACAGAAGGAGCACAGATTGACCGACTGAGTGTTTGTGAAAATTAAACTTATTGAAACTTTTAATGCAATAGAATAGGCTATCCAAGTAATTTTCAGCTCAACTTATAATGCAGCTTCTTCTGAGGGCAGCGTAAATAACACAGATAAAATGGCTGTTAAACTTATAATTATAAAAGACTTTTTTGAAACTGTTTTTGCGACTCAGATTAATTTTCAGCATAGTACATATTACAAAGCCTTCCGATGGCAACACAAAAAACTCAGATGGAATGTGTATGAAAATAAAAAGTATCAACACTTTTAATGCTGTAAATTGGTATCCTAAGCTTTTTTAGCCTAATTCATAGAGTAACAGATAAAACTTCAGAAAGCAACAAAAAACATAAAAATATAAGCAACTACTTAAAACTGACGAATTTAAATACATTTTAAAGTGTCTAAATCACACTTAAAACGTAAAATTGAAGATTAACTTTCTTTAGTATTATCTTCTCAAAAGTAAAGCCTAGAGTAGAAACTGATTATAATCTTTTATTTGTATAAAAAGAAAAATGATTCTACTATATATAAACGTCAAATCAAAAACAACTTTTTATAAAGTGTATCCTGAGCACTTGAATTCAACATTATCTAAAAGCAAAAATGCAGATTAAAGGGAAAAGTAAGTAAAAAAACAAAATTTTTATTCAATTTAGATTAAGAGCTTCATATTAAAAATAACTTTTGCATCATTAGCTGCGTGTTTTAGAAGCAGAAAATACAGAAATGTGATCCATAAAACTGAACTAAATTACTTTATTTAAATTACATATAAACTCCCTAATTTTTGAATGAGGTAGATGACGTATTCATATTAATATCTCTTATCCAGGCTGCTTATGCACAGCTTAGTTTTAAGCTTTACTCAGATTTTATATGTGCAATAACTAAACTGATAATTATTTGTGCAATTTGCAGCAATGAATATAATATACTGAAAACAGCAGCTTTGTCTTAACAATTAATTTTGAGCTGTATTCTACAATTTTGCTTAACAGGAAATGTACAGTGTTTAAAATAAGAAAGTGAAAGCCTTTATTAACTCTTCAAATTGAGATGATAAATTTTAAAGTACTAGTACTCAAACTTGATGGTTCAAATATGCTAATTACTAAACACAATCAACATTGTAAGTTAGGAAATTCACAAAAACGAACTTTTCCCGAGCAAACATAGATTTTTCGTTGCATTTTGATTCTTGACTCTTGGGGGTAAATATAATCTGGAAATAATGATCTCATTAGATCAGGCAGAATTGCGGTTGAAAAAGTTTGGACCTCTTAATACTAGTTTTTATTTTATTTATTTACCCATATTTACAAAACTAATAAAGCAATTAAACTATTTGTTGCACACAGATATAAAGCTTCTTTATCAAAAGATAATTTCATGCAAAAATTATTTTTTATAGCTATTTTTTTCTTCATTATTTAATTTACTGGTGATTATTTAATTTATGATGATTGAAGTGTAAGCTATGCACATTTTACACCAATTTAACCTTCATAATTTTTAATGAAAAATTGCGGAATTAGAAGGAAAACGATTGAATAATTCTGGAAAAACAAAAGTTTAAAAACATGATTTATTTCGATGATGCACTAGATAAAAAGTTAAAATATTATTAAGAAACTCAAACTTTTATCCGATTTTTGGTGTAAACAATTGGGGCACTAATTTCCAGATTTCGGCTTCCCGCTATACCGTAAGAGTCAAAAATCCTAATCCGTTGAAGGAAAAGTTACGTTTATTAAGAAAAAAAATGCGTCTGATTTCGTACCGAAAAAAAATCTGCAATAATTATCACACTTAATTAGTAAATGAAACAATAAGAGCTGACTGAAAGTATGTGAAAATCTGATCATAAGCCCAAAAGTTAATCAGTGTGTCTTCTATATTTTGCAAAGGGAAAAAATAAAACAAAAAACACTTAGAGGTAGACGTTTAGGAAGAAGTTATTATCCCTGAACATACTCAATACAGTACTCACAAGTAGAGTTTCAAACAAAACATCGCTGATTAAAAAGTCAGAAATAGTTTTGAACTTGAATTATTTTTTTATCCCATGAATTCTACCAATTTTCAGTGGACCATATGGGATAAAAAGGAATTTAAGATGTAGAGTTTGTAAGTAAAGACTACTGTACGTATTTTGCAACAGAATTGTAGCAAAAAATTGCTTTTTTGCGACCAATTTACAGTGGACTATATGGGATAAAAAGGAATTTAAGATGTAGAGTTAGTAAGTAAAGACTACTGTACGTATTTTGCAATAGTACGTATTTTGCAATACTAGTACGTATTTTGCAATAGTACGTATTTTACAAATGTATTAAATATTACTTGAAAAAAGGGAAAGTTTATAAATGTATTTTTGCATGTGTCTGCAGCGTTAAACTAAGAGTTGAAAAATAGATTATGTGTCGGGCTTAGCAAAGCTTAAAACTAGATGCCTTTGGCGACCAAACTTTAATGGTAACTAAACCAAGTGCTTAACACAACTGTAATTAAATATTCTAATTCTTCCTCCCCTCCTCCAAACACCGTAATTAGTTTTTAACAATATATTGCCCATGTGAAACTACGGCCGGAGCTTCGGCTCCTGATAGGGATACCCAAGCAGGACAGGTCAAAGGGGAAATACCAGACAAGGAGGAAATACCAGACAAAGAGGAAATACCAGACAATGAGGAACACCTTGGCCCCCAGGTTGGGGGTAGGGCGTGAGGCTACCCCGTAAATAAACAACTGTTCAGAAATCTCAGGAAGCAAAAAACCGGACTGATCACACCTAGATAAATCTGGATGGGATAAATTTACTGAATTGGCCTTGGTCAGTAACCGGCTGCTGTGTCTAAGAAGAAGAAGAATTTTAACTATTATTCAATTGTAACTATTTTTAAGAAATGTCCGCAATATTGCTCAAGTTTTTTATGTTATGAATTTTAATAACAATTTAAAATCTTCAAATTACTCTAACCACTGTAAGTATGAGTTGGGGACATTTCAGCACAGTGGTCAGCAGTATGCTGGTTGTATAAATCCGCGGCCAAATCTTCTAATTTTGATCAAACTTTTTAAAGTTACTAATACTGATTTTGTTTTCCGTAATTTTTTTTTTAAAAAAAGAAATCTCAAATCTTTCTATTTTACGAAACTTTTGATAATGTTGTATAGTTTCCTTGATTTTCGGAATTACCACCGAATAATAGCACATTAAAAAATAGCATTTTATTACAAAAATAGAAATCCTAGTTTTTTCCAAAAAATAATGTTCTCAAAAAAGCACGTATGCATTCGTTCGATAATGTACGATTCCTTAGATTTCAATTAACATGACTTTTGATAAATAATTTTTGAATTTGCATGTCACTATAGTTTAAGCTTTCAATATCTTTAATTCACTATTCTGTGCGTGTAAAATGCATAATATTACTTTAGAACTTGGAAAATGAATGCTTTAGAACTTCAAACAACTAACGAACTTTCAAATAATCTTCTTTGAAATTGTTATAGATTCTTTCGGAAATCAATTTCAAGATTGAAGTTCTTAAAAGTTTTAGAGTGGAAAGGAAATTTTCTCCAGAGGTGAATATTTCAGGTTTGTCAACTATCAAAAGTAATTCATAAATATTGCTAGAAGGAGTGTTATGAAATTGATGTGAAAAGTTCTATTTACGCTAAAGCAGTTTGGCTCTTTCTCAGAGTAAGGCGTTATTTTGGCCGTGTTGCAAAACAAATCATTGGTAAAAGGTGCCAAGTGCTGCATTGGATTTTTGGGTTCTGATATAATACAAAACGAACAATCTTAAAAAGAAGTGTCAGAAATATTGAGAAATAATCCATCTTCTTATTTCCCACTCCTGTATTTTCTAACGCAAGAGAAATGAAGAAAACAATATTTTAGTTTAGGTAAACATATAGATAAATTTTCGAAATTTTAAAAAGAATTTTCAGTTTTTTAAAACCTGTTTTGAGTGAATTTCACAGATTAAGAAATTATAAAATGTTTACCATAAATATCAAATAAATGAGAGCCATTAATGAAATTGAAAGCAAACATAACAAGGGTTTGTTTCTATGTTTATTGTATAGTATATATAGTGTTTTTATAATTATAGTGTATGTTGCATCATTATTTATTGATATACATGGTGTCCTGCAAAAACCACACTTAATATGCATTTTTAGAACCCTTATCAAAAACGCTAAAAAGTTGGCACACTGGAAGGTTCAAATTATTATTTGAATGAAGGAAAATGAAAACGGCATTGAGATTAAAAAAAAAAGTACAGTGCAGGAATGTAAATGTAATAAACTTCAAAACAGGTTTAATTGGAGGTTGAAGCTTGAAAGTGTTATTTATAATAATTTTTCAACTCCTCTCTGTTTCAACTGTACCGAGTGTTGAATTGAAGATCCGGCTAATATAAAAAAATGACATTTATTTAAATATCAGGAAGCTATTAACGGCTTCTAGCTTGCAAGAAATTCTTTGTCAAGAAAATCTTTGCAAGAAAATGATAATTTACCAAACTTCTTGATATCTATTAACAATTATAATAAGCTATTAACAACTTCTAGCTTAAAGCAAGACCCTAACAAATCTATCTTTTCGAATGATTTTCTGTACGACTAAATCAGAGCTAAAGAAACTGCAAGAAATCCTTTGGGTGATGATATTTTACTAAACTTCTCACATTTGTTTTTAATCCCGCAACTGGTTGTTAAACAACTCTCAGCAAAACTCAATTTTATTTTTCTCTTGATGGCGTCACTAACTTTCACACAAAATCAGTGTAAATTATTCAAAAAAAAAAAAAAAAAAAAAAAAAAAAAAAAAAAAAAAAAAAGAAAAAGAAAAAAAAAAAAAACGTTTTTTCCAATCCCAATTTTTTCGGTTTACGACTACTAATGTTGAACCCCGTAGCCTTGCAATTTTGAATCCAATCCAAAAGACAAGGTAATCCTGGATCAAGTATTGAGAGAACTGTGCCTTCGTGGGTGACTTTTTGATTAAACAAACCCGCATTTGCGTTACATAGAGAGGAAAAACCTTCCACGGTTAGCCTGACTGCCAGGGGAGTCTAACGCATGATCCGTCTACCACTGGGGTCATTTTACGTCAGCACTATGGCCAGCACAATCCGGATTCGGAATTCGCGTCGAGCAGCTATTGCTGGGATTCAATCCGGTTCATCTTATTGGAAGGCGAACACTTTATCGCTTGAGCAATCACGGTTCAAAGCTGATTATTTTTATTTTATTTTTTATAGCCGTAGTGGAACAGCTGGCCCGATTTCGGGCCTACGACTACTGAGGTTCAACTCTGTAGCCTTGTAATTTTGAACCAATCCAGAAGAAAACGAAACTCCTTGATCAGTACCCACTTAGGTATGTTTTGTTAGGGAAACATGGAGGACTTTGAGACTCGAGAGATTTAACGTGCATCAGTCACCATTTACTACACGGGGAATTTTTGGTCGGCGAGGATCGAATCCACGACCTCTTGGACATGGTCCAAGTGTCCTACCAACCAGGCTATCCCGGCCCATGCTGATCGTTTGTAAGGAAAATTGAGTGTTAACGTTGAGCTTCACTTTCCCATATAAGTTAAAATGTTAATTGAAGTGAAATTAAATACAGCGTCATATTACACATCGAATATGGTGAAATATATTTCTCTCTCGTTTACATATTTTACTTAACTCAGATTTATTATTTGCTAATGTATTTTACAGTTACCGTAGTATATTTTCGCCTTGTTTACCTGGCAACTTCGATGCTTAAGTAGTTTGCTTATGTTCTGCATGGCTACGTACCGGTATTTGTTTTATGTTGGAAATATAAAGTGAAAGAATTGAAATCTTTGTGAAAAAAATGGAAAAAATATGCAAAATGAAAAGAAATTTCAATGCAATTTTTTTATTTATTTATTAAATATTTAAATCGACAGTAATGTTAATATCGTCATTTTTATTCTTCGAGTAAATAAGAATTAGTTATGCCGAAAAATTATTTTTATATGTATTTTAAAAATTTAAATTCTGCTTTTATCGCGTGAAACTAAATAAATGCATGCTCTTGATTTCACTACTCTCATAACATAGATTAACCTTAATTAAAATAACGTGAATAAAATCAACTTGGATATATTAATTTCTTTTCTTCTTCTTTTAACCTAAAAAAATTATTTTGAAAGAATGAATTAAAAAAAATGTTCTGATCGTAATTTTTTCCAAAAAGACTAATGCTATGCTTCCCTGCATCCTATAATTCCCTGCATTAAAATCAGGCTAGAATAAACGCATAAAAATATTAATAACTTAAGCTTTCCTACATTTTTGAACTTTAAAATTATTCTTTATTAAAAATTATTCGGCATTTTTCTTTTACTTAACATTTTTCTTTTACTTATGAAGATAAATCTTTGAAATGAATTTGTAATGCTCTTCAAAATTAAGATTAATATGGTTAAAAAATGAAAGAACAAAATTATTTTCTATTTATAAAGCATTATTTTAATAATTAATATCATACATCTATAATCCATCCTAACATCTGTTTTTACTGAATTAAAAAATTTTGCTATTCAGAACTGGAAAATTTCGCCAACAATTAATAATGCTTCAGTGGGTACCATTGAAATTTAAAATATTATAAAGGTACTTTATATTAAGCCCACATATTTATTAAGCTTCATTAGAGTACAATTTATTATACATATCTTAGCTCTCACGAAGTTAATTGCCATCTGAAATAGTTGGATTTAATTATAAAAATTTAAACGAGAGCAAAAAAGTAATGGCTTTCATAGCGCAGCAATCGTAAGCGAACGGCAGGTTGGCACGGGTGACGTCAGTTCGTGAATAATCACGTGATTCCCTGTTTCAGATAGAAGTGAAAGAAAGCAGTTTTTTCTAAAAAGTAATTAAATAATTAGCGCTTTTAGAAAAGTAATGAAAGATTTTCTGATAGTTTTTAGGGATTCTGAATGCATTAAGACTTAAAACAAAATTGACCGCAATTGTCCATTGTTATAACCAATTGGAAAATATTCTCCAAGAACATTTGGTCTCCCTGAATAATATCTTTAAGGTGGTAACCTTGTAATAATATGGCAACAAACTGAACCATATTATTATGTAAAACAATACTTTACTAAACTATGGTAAAACTTCTTGAAACCGAAACACAGTTCAATTCAACAACAACACTTTAAGATTGCACTGAATTTTCACCATAATATTGTTCAAATACCGATATTACAGTTTTATGTACTTCAATTCTTCCGTTAAAATTTAAAGCTCAAATTGTTAAAATTGAGTTAATTAAAATTATAATTTCTTTGTTTCAGTTTCAAGTTAATTAACATCTAAATTAAAATAGTCATCATCAGTTAGGAAATGTTCCCTTAGGTCAAAAAGTCATTCTAAATAATATTTTTAATAAATTCAATTTTAAAAATATCCCACTGAAAGAAACAAAAGCAAAATGATGACCATATTTATATCAGTATAACTATTCGAAATTACTATTCTAATAATCTTAGTGCTGGGACTTCAGTTTTGAATATTCAAAGTAATAACCTTTACTAATGACTTTATGTTGTGATACTTTACTAAGAGTTTTAATGCGATATTCTTAAGGGAATATTTATTCAGAAAAGAATTAGTTTATACATACAAAAGGAATTTTTGAGTAAATTCTATAATTATGACTTTTATTTTTCTTGTAATTACGAGAATGCTAATTAAAGTCTTGAGAATGAACTTTCTACTAATTATTTCTCAATTTAATAATCTAATTTTATAACTCCCTTTCGGACATACATTTTATCTCTTGTATATATTTTAATGTAACGTATCTGATTAGTGCAAAAACATGATTTTGAGAAAAATTTTCGATAATGAGTTTATTATATGCTGACCTAATTTAGAATTCGTTTCTAACGATGCTTTTCTTTTGTTTGTAGTCTTAATTACTGTCCCTTGCCAAATTATTAGACGCACTGTGAGGTTCTACGCAAAATCTCAACTATCAGATGATACCATGCAGGTTTATTGTTTTTACGTGACCGAAACCGGTTTGCACTTGTTTACGTTATGGTATCAATTGGTAAAATTAGACGATATGTAATATAAATTTGACGACTGGATAAATTAGATGATATATTACGTAAATATAGAATATTTATTAGATCAGATGTTATATTAGTGTACTACAATAATTAGACCAAATTATTAGACGCACTTAGTTTTTTAATAATTACATGTTTTGCACGAGTTTATATGCAATACTTTTATATTTAAACATGCATGTATTGGGTTTTTATTCAGGACATTTTTTATATACTTCCTTTCTGTATTTATTTTCAACGTATTGCATTGCAATGTTACCCTGTTGATACATGAACGTAAGCAAATGCAAACCGGTTTCAGCCGCTTAAAAACAATAAAGCTGTATCGTATCACCTGATAATTAAGATTTTACGTACAATCTTATCGTGTGTCTAATAATTTGGCCAGGGACTGTATATATATATATATATATATATATATATACAATATCAGAAAGCACTCTGTTTTGCGGATATAATCGTGTGGGCTGAAGAAAAGATTATATCTTTTCTTTCCGGCTTTTTTTTCCGGTTTTTTAATTAACATTTAATTTTTTTTTTTTTTAAAAATAAAATGTTGTTTGTTATTTTTTTTTACTTATTATTTCCCACCCCCTTTTTTTCATATGTCTATAATTTTTCTTTGTTTTATTCTTCATTTTGAACTTATCTAATGAGTGCTGTTTACTTGCAGCTTAAGCGCAATAAATGTTACTTATTGTTTTTCTTAACTTTCTTAGTGTTTTCTTGTATTTATTTATTTATTATAANATAAAATGTCTCGAATCATTTAATCATTATTATGGAATAGCGTAAATTTATGTAGTTTTAATGGCTAGAAAAAATTGGATTTAAATATTATATTGATTTACTTAGTTTATTTTATATCTATATATATATATATATATATAGATAGATATATATATATGTAGATAGATGCTGTAAGTGTAATACAAGAAAAATGTGTTTGAAAAAGCATTAAAAAGATTTACCGCAAAGCTTCCTAAAGTAATCTATCAATCTCATTGTTACGGTTTAATTCCCAAAAAGTTTTCTTACAAATGGAATCAACTTCAGCCATTAATTAACTGTCTTGAAAAGTTGTTCGAAAAGTTTAATCATTAAAGAGGGAATCGCATGAGTTCTTTGAAAAATTATCTCTTGTTGGTCATTCACCTGAAATGTTAAAAAAATGCGTCATGAAATTCGAACTTTTTTTTAATTTCCATGAAATTTATTTTTAAATTAAGGAGCTCAAGCATGCTATTATAGAACATGCATGGTTATGTGCTTTGTTTCAATGTAGATATATTTAATTTATATCACATGGGTAAAAACAAATATTTAACCTTAAATCTTAAGAAATGAGTTATAAAATTGGAGATTTTTTTTATTTTAATGGTATATTTTAAATTAAGGAGATCAAACAAGCTGTTATAGCACATGTAATGTGTTTAATTCAACTGTGGATAGATTTAATATTATAACAGATGAATTAAAAAAATCAATGTAGAAAAAAAATTATAACTGGATCATTCTGTGTATGCTTTCGAAAAATATTCCGAATAGAATCTCGAGAAAGAATAATTTCGGTTTCACAAAACGTATTGAGGAACTTATAAAACATTGAAAAGTTTTAGAAAATTAAAAGGTCTAAAAACGATTTTAAAAAGAAGTAGAGATTTGATCTTTTAGCTATGATTAGCTCATTAAGCTATTCTTAAATAAGTAAAGGAAATATATTATATAAAGAGTTTCAGTTGAGACACAAGATTAAGCTTACCGTTACCGTAATCGTTAAAAACAAATGATTTTCTTTCCTGATGTTGGTGTTTTATATTTTTTTAGAGTAAGAACTCCCCTAGTCATTCGCCTTGACCCGTGGCAGTAACTATGGTAAAGAGGTATAACTATTTCAAGTAGGGGTGCGCTGTCACTGTTTGGAGAAGGTTTTGGCTCGGTTTGGCGAGAGAAAGAGAATATTTTTCTTCGGTCTGTTGTGTTAGCCTTAGAGTGAAGAGAAGCTACCCTTCCTGAAATGCACTATTCTTGTTTCCATAGCAATAGGCGGCTTCAGATTTTGCGGCGTTGGGAGTTCTTACCGTAGACAAACTATATGCTACTTGTCAATCCTGCCAAGCCCATTTTAGGACAGAGGGGTGCGCTTATTTTTGTTTTCCATTGGTGCAATATGACCAAGAAGGATTCGACTTCTGCCACACACATATCACAGTCCGTTTTAAAGGGAGGACTCATTTACAAATTATCCATCTATCTGCAGATCATAATTTTGACCAGAACCAGAACACGATCTATCTCCAATGTAGTACTTCCAGAGGCATTGAATTGTTATGGGAACTTGGAGGACTTTCTGACCCCGACTTATTTAACGTGCACCAGTCACCATTTCGTATACGGAGGGATTAGGTTATGGGAATCAAACTCACGACCTCTTGGCCCAACGCCCAACCAGCCAGTCTAAACTAGTTCATTTCCATTGTTTCATTTGAAAATCAACATAAGCATCGTATTAAGTATAAATTTCTAAGGAAAGATAACCATTTTATCTCCATTTAAACATCTATCACCATCAGACTCGAAATACAGATCAAAAGAAACTTTTCATGATAATATTTGCTTTCAATAAAAAAAAATAAATAAATAAAAATCAGACAAGGATATTCATTTACACTTAAAATCGAAAACTGCTATTTTGTATTTAAAAAATAAAAACAAAATAAATAAGAAAATTAATAAAATAATTAAAAAAACACAGTGAAAACTTTGATGTATGCTAAGAGAATTTTGTTGAATATTAGCCCAATATGCAATCTACCAGCATAGTTAGTCCCGCAGTGGACTGATCGTTAAGACACGGTTCCCAGCAGATCACCGAAGTCAAGCATCACTGGTTGCGGTCAGTGTGCGGGTGGGGGACCACTTGGATTAGTCTGCGTAGGGACCCAGGGTGTGCGGTATTGGTCCTCGTTAAACTGTTCTACCGTAAAGTGCTCGACTTCGCGTGCAGGTTGTCGGGCTACCAAAACGGGGGGTGCCATCCCCTCTGCAGAGGATCAAAATTGTGATGGCATGTCTTCGGATCATCCTCAGGGATGTCTCCCAGACCGTCGCCAATAGCCTATTGTGCAGCTCAAGTGCGACGTAAATTTACAACAACAACAACAACCAGTATAGTAACTTTAGAAATCAATAGGTGGCGCTACTATAGTATACTGTGATAAAGTTTATCGTATACCGAGAAATGACACCTTTATAAACGAGTGTTTAGGATATGCTACAACCATCTAGAAGGGAGGTTACTTTCTTCTAGATGATTATTGGTATGCTGGGCCATAGCAGTTGATCTTAAAAAGCATTAGTATAGGTTGCTCCACGCAATTGTTTACCAACCAGTAGCACTTAACCTTTTAAGTTGCAATGGGCAGGTGTACTTATACTTGAAACTAAGAGATGTTAACTATAAAAAATAAAAAATGAAAGTTAATTTCACAGGCAGATCACATATTTGGGTAATACCGATTTATGACTTCACGATCTTAATAAAAGATTGTTCTAAAAAATCTAATAAAATTGTAAATATAATAAAGATTGTAAAATAAATATTGTAAAAAATCTGAGCATTATTATGCTTAGATTATTTCAAATTATTTTTAAAGGAATCACTTTAGAAAAAATTAATATTTACATTGTTTACTAAATGAAAAAGCGGTATGTTTAGAAAGGCATGTTGAATAAATTTCATCAGGAATTATTCAAAAAATTGTGCGAAATGCTTTCAAATTAGAAAGAAAAAAAATAGATAAATTATTTCAATCTAGATTATTCACAAATCTTCAAATAATACAATTTTTAAAGACGGGGTTGAATACAATAAAAGTCTTTATAAGTATTTCTTTTTTAAAATTAATTAAAAAAAACATGTCTACTACTTTAATGGCATGAAATATAGATTTAAATTTTCCATTATTGTTATGCCATTTAAAGATGCTTTTCAATATAAAATAAGTATTTTTTAAAAAAAAGTAGCAAAAATAATAAATTTCAGAATAAGTTTATTATTTTATTGCTTAAAAGAAAGCACTATTTTGTATAGTTACAAAAATTGAAAAGTTCGGATTTAAAAGGTTTAGAAATTTGAGCCAAAACAAATCTTCTTTTAAATTAAAATGATCAGTTATTTCTTTTTCTGAAAGAGAAACTTAGAGTTTCGAGTTGATTTTTCCGCTTGTGTAAATATGAGAAATTGCCGTCGCTATGACAACGGAGTCTTTCTTTAGAAATCTGCACAATTGTATTCCAGACTTTTGATCTCAAGATTGGTTTTTAAAGGAATGATTTAGTGTGAGAAAGCGTAGTCTGTTCCACTTAAATTCAAAAGAAAAAACCCACTAAAAAGTATATATTTAGCTTTTTTCAAACATTATTTTAGCGTAACAAAATAATTTCTTATTTATTTTGCTATTACTATTATCACTTAAAATGGTAAAATCGAAAAAAAAAATGGAATTTGAAAACATATATTTTAAATATTTAAAGAAATGTGCAGTTATCACGGGGACAATATTTTATATTAATTTTGAGCATTTTTAAAATTTCGAGACAGGCTTTATTTTTATTTATTTCTAGGCTTTATTTTATATGCTAGGCTTTATTTGATATTAATTTACAGGCTATATGTGGATTTGGTTTTGGATATTTTCTTCTTCGACTTATACTCATTTAAAATTTTCACTTAATCTCAAGAATGTATTGTTATTAAAAGTAAATGTTAACTTAATTATTTATTTTTATCCTGTAGTCACAATTAGAGTAAAGCGTGCTTAAGTAACATGCATATTTTGTATTATAACGTAATAGTTGAAGAAATTAAAATTTAAAACTATATTTGTACAAAATATCGAAATTGCAAAAACTCATTATAAAAAAGAGCTGAATGTTAATATATAACTCGCACATATATAAACGTTTTGTGGTAATCGAATAGTCAAGTCATGAACTAGGTAATTATTCCAAATCATGCAATCGATTAATTCCCTTTTTCTCTTCTTTTGTTTGCGAAAAAACTGAGCTAAATAACTTTGGTGTTAGAAGTTATAAATTAAAATATAAATTATTAAAAATTAATTATTTAAATTCTTCATAAGCAACGATTAAAATCACAAATGGTAAAAACAGAGATTATTTAAAGTTACTTTTACGATACAATCTAAAACATGAATTAAGCAATAAGAAGCATTTATACAATATTCCTCAAAGTAAAAACAGTTTTTTAAACAAACATACACACAGCACAAGCGTGATATTATTATGAATTCAAGCAAAACCGATGTGAGAAGAAATTATATATTATAAAATTATTTCATGCAATTGATAGATTTATATAAATCTTGCGAGAGCATACATATCTTAATACAACTAAAAGTATATTTGCATTGCGTAACATCGTATATGAGTAGTTTGTGAAATCAATCCAATAAGAAAATTAAAATTTCTTATCAAACAATCGACCACAATCAAGATTTTTATCAAACAGTAGATAAGATTGAAACTTACTTGGAATTATCACTAAACATATGACTACTAAACACAAAACATTGCATTATAACACGTTTATAATACAATGCAATTCAGCGTACAAAAACCGGTTTTTTAACCGGTATGTTAAGTGTTAAATAGACTACAACTAGTATGCCAAACATGTGCGAGACGAAGAACTCATATTTTGTCAATAAACTTTCTGCAAACAAACCGTCATCTTTGGTGTTGTAGTGTCACTCTCTCAAAATTGCATAATTATTCGCCTTTAAACTTTTAATTTTGGTCTAAAAGTATTTGTTATGCGTTTAAAATTCTCCCTACTAGCATTTCTTATAATTCAGTAAAATCGTTTAAATATACTAATTATTGTCCAAATTTATGGAGCTCAACTCAGATTGATGCAAGTTTTTATCAATTATTGGTGCTACAAGTTTACTACACTTTTTAAAGTGAACCAGAATATTCGGTTCAGTATTAATTTGAATTGAAGCAATCATTTCAACAATTTTTATAATTTTTCAGCACCCAATTTGAATAGGTATTACACCGCAGTGCAAGATGAACGTCAAGAAAATATCTACTCGGGTAAAACCTGGTGAAAAAACGGGCTACTCTTTGCTGAAGGAGCACCAGAAAAACTGTGCTTTGGACCATTTGCTTGTCTTTGTCTGTATGTGCTGAAGCAGATTCATTCTGGAAGGAGTATTTTAAATTTTTCGATAAATTTTTGTAACCTAATTAGAATAATAATTAGTGATTATATTACTCAGTGATGTATCGCAAAAAATATTTAGTTCTTATTTTTATCCAAATTATTTGTAACTATCCTAAATTTGATTCAAAATGCAATTTACCATATCATTGAAAGACCTTTGCAAAAGATTCAAACTTGAAAAAATTTGCTCAATTGAATTTGAAATTGTTTTTTATTTCTTTTGAAATTAAACAGCGACATGTTTAAGAACAGGCTTAAATATATTCTAAAACATGTTCTGACCAATATTTATTGCTAAGTCTTAATAAGATATTTTGCGAAAAACGTTGATTAAAGAAGTTTTATAGAAAAATATTGAAAATATATTTCTGATTTTTCAATATTTTTCTGTATTACGAATTCATGTATTACTGAACTCCAAAAGTATATTTCTTTTTATTAGCCGTTATATATCAAATTAAACTGAATGCTTATTTTTATCAAGAAAAGGTATTTCTGTTAACACCTAAAAAAACTTAATCAGAGGGACAAGCTTATTGATATGATTGAACGATTGGAAAACCATCTATAATAGATCTTCACAGGTGTCAAGAACTTCTGTAAGAATAATAAGCAATTTTTTTATCTATTAATCAGAAACCAGAGGAAAAAATCATCATTCTTCATCTGTTTCACAAGAAAGTATTAGTTATCTATTATTTTATAAATGGAAAATCTTTTAAAGTGTTACATATTTAATAAAATACACCCTTATTAATGCATTCATTCTTTTCTCGCGTTTTAAAAACGATGTACTTGCAACTAAAATGCATAAATTTTTTATGCGTTTCATAAAAATATATAAATGATCTAACTCATTCATTAAAAAAGATATTCAAATTTGAGTACCATTTGAGGCTGAACCATTTGAACATTTTCACGTTTGAGGCGATAAAGGTTGAGCGGTATGTTGTATTGTGGTGATAGGTGGTTTGGTTTACCATAATTGACTTATTAGCGTGTATTTCTTTTTTTTTTAAAATGTTGCTAAGATTCGAGCAGCGATGGCTCAGATGATAGAGCGTTCCAATGACGTGAACCGGATTCGAATCCCGGCGATGGCCTGAATGCGAATCCGCCCGGATACGATTCCGCTTACACCGACCACATTGCTGACGTCAATGTCCTTAGTGGTAGACGGATCATGGGTTAGAGTCTCTTTGTCATTAGGCTAACTATGGGTAGTTCTCGTGGTCTTCTACTCAGCGTAATGTAAACGCGGGTTAGTTCCATCAAAAAAAGTTCTTCACGAAGACACATTTCTCCCAATACTTGATCCAGGAGTACTCTTGTCTTCTGGATAGGTTTCAAAGTTGCAAGGCAAAGGAGTTGAATATTAGTAGTCATAAATTCAAAAATTGGGTCAGTCGTTCATCGATGGTTATAAAATAAAGTGAAATAAGTTACGAAGAAAACGATCAAAGGAATATACTCTTCTTCATTCAATAAATTATTTTTTTCTTCAAAAAATGCAAATTTTTTTCTGTCAGAATTATTTGGTTATTATTAATGCTAAATGTTCGTGAAATTCCCTTAAAAAAGCAAAATCATAAAAAAATCGGAACAAAATTTTTTTTTCTTAATTTTATTAAAACTGCTGTATTAAATTAAAGCGGAAGAAATCCCCAAAATCATGATAAATAAAATCTTTCTTGATTTTATTAAAACTGTTGTATTAAGTTAAAGCAGAATGACAAAATAACAATGAAAATGCGTAAAACATAATCAACATTATCCATGCCATGCATAGCAAAAATCTAATTACTACATTTTTTAAAAATTATTTTGTTCAATTTTGCTCAAATTCTCCTAGCTTAACCCTAATTAACAAGTTTTTGCTCACATACATAACTTAACACATTTTTTTTTGAATTTGCAAACATTTTTATATTAGTTATATTATTGAGCGTATGCTAAAGTTCAACGTAGTCATTTGAACCTAGATCATCATTTATTGCCTCGTTATACATCAGCTAGAGATACGCTTTTTTCTTTAAAAAATGCTCGTAAAATAGGTCATAAAAGTGAATTAGTTTTGGATAGTTTGGAAACTCTTCATTTAAAAAAAGTCATAAAATCCTGAGATTTTCCTTCGCCACTGTTTAGAATTTATAAAAGCCTTTGAAAAAT
The DNA here is from genome assembly GCF_043381705.1 of Parasteatoda tepidariorum. Taxonomy (NCBI): domain Eukaryota; kingdom Metazoa; phylum Arthropoda; class Arachnida; order Araneae; family Theridiidae; genus Parasteatoda; species Parasteatoda tepidariorum. The sequence goes on from NC_092213.1 coordinate 17,235,954, forward strand.
GAAAACAATTTTGAATACTACGTTAAAAGAAATAGATATGCGTTTGGAAGTAAAGTTTTTCTACACCTCTTCACTTAAAATGGAATTTATTGATAAATAATACTGATATTTTTTCTAAAAATAACTAATAAAGTTTATAAACAGTTTAAACGACAATTTATGCGTTTTTGAAGCCACCAGACTTAAGTGTTTTTGTTGACTGCGTAAGATCAAAGTATTATACAAAATCCCACAGCAAAGCAAAAGTAAAGAAATCATGCTTTAATTTTTTATTATATTATACACATTTTAAAAAGAAATAGTATAGAAATATTGTGAATGTATAAGAATTTTTTTTATTAAGAACCGTTTTAAAATTTTTTTCGGAAACTACTACTTTATTTTTAAAGATCATACGTTTGTTTGCTTCGCTGTATTTTTGTAACATATTTCTTCATGTTTACATTGTATTTTCATGAGTGTACACTGTTATAATTTTTATTCTGAAATAATAGTAAAATTATAGGCAGCAGTCTGTCATCTGATTAATCATAAAGGTTAGTAACATGAAACTGAATAGAACTGGCATGGTTAAAAAACCGTGAACACAAAACTATAGCATACTTTCGAAACCATTAAAATAAAAATTGGAGCTTTGATTGTGCTGCGCCATTCATGCATTAATGATAATTTCGTGTTGAAAAATTTTGCAAGCAATCATAAAATTCATTTATCTAAAGATAATTAGGTGTAAAAAATAACTTTTAATATAATTTTTTATTATTTTATTTAATATTAGTCGAAAAGATTTCGAGTCGTAGGGTATACAATTTTTTACATCATTTTAAAGAATATGATTTTAAATGACAAAATACAAAATATGAATAAAATTGGTCGAATAGTAACGAATAAATTTTATAATTGTGTGCCAAACAAGATTTATTGTCTTTAAAATAATTCAGGATAGTACGAAACTCATTGTGAAAGAATTTGTGTTGTGAAAATTGTTTGATTTATTATTCATGATATGGTAATGTAATTTATCAATTGATATTTATTTAAATTTCAATAATTTGGTTTATAAAGCAATAACTTGTTAAAGATTTGGATTAATGCTGATGAAGCATATTATTTTATGAGTTCGATTAATATTATTAAATTATAATCTTTATATAATTAAGAATGGCTCATATAGTAAAAAGGAAAGACTATATTACTTTTTTTATTAATATTTTGAAATGATTAATTTGTTATGAACTAAGAGTTCATCGGAGGGAAGTGTTAATAATATCTCAATGTAAATAATAATAAATTCAGAAACTAAACAGATGGCGCTCTGCACAGCAATGTGAAATCATATCATTAATTGTAATCAGTTTCCTCCATGCCTCTGTATCATTACCATCATCCGTGCTTGTTATTAAATATATTTTATGTTAAAGGCGTTTTGTAATGATTAAACCCCGAAATCATCTCACTTTATTTAACACTCATAATAAGTGTAATTAATTATATAACACAAATTTTCGACCACTCTAATCATTAAATGAGACCAATTTGGTGGCCAAGAATCAAAATCTTTCTAAAAAATGAAATTTTTTTAGGGAAGGTTTAAATTTGTGTATGATTTCTTCGTTTAATTAATAGTTACCACTTTTTTAGTACATTTGATATTATCTCATATGTATCGGACATTAAAGATACATGAATATCTGGTAGATAAATCTTTAAAATAAAAACTCCATCACTAAATTTTAGGCCTTATTATTTTTTTTCTGTTTGAAAACATCTTTGTTTAAATAGTAATATTAATTTTAATTCTTATTAAAGAGTTATCTCTGCAAAACTTTTAGAGTAAAAGCTTTGTTCCTTAAAGAACCTAACGCGTATTCTCAAAGAACCTAAAGAACCACGCAAACGATTACTTCATTTATTTTAATTAAATTTGAAGTAAAGAGCTATATATATATTATTATATATAGCGTTCACTGTAAAATATTTCAGATAAAATACCGTATAAAGTACTGTCAAACAGAGTGCCGGTAATTTCTGCGGTAAAATTCATTTTTATGGTACGATTTTAGGGATATAAAAAATACTCAATTTTTAGAGTAATTATTACTGTAAAATCACTGAAATGCTGAATTGAATAAATATTTTTGCAAAATTTAGTATAAAATTTTACCATATAAATGGATATCATGGATGCTACACTCAGCGTGTACTAAGAAACAAATTCTGGTAAAATTATCATAATGTATGGTGATGACTTTTCTAGTTAAAAAAAACAACAACATATTTCGGGTTAAAAATACAAAATATACGGTATTGAAGACAATCATGTGGTAATTTAACGTTTTGAGTGGTAACGGTTTTTGGAAAATTCTGGCTTTTAAAACCATAGTTTTTATTACCTCACATTTAGTAAAAAAAATAACTTTAAAATTTTTACAAAAAATACTAACTTTTTACTGTAATATTTACTGTAAAATCTCTGGAACACTTAATAAATTAAAACAAATATTGTGTATAAAATTTGACGATATAAATAGATTTTACGAATACTACACTCGGTGGGCACTAAGAAAAAAATTCTGGTAAAATTTCCGTACTGTATGGTAACTACATTTCTAGTAAAAAAACATATTTCTGGTTAGAAATACAAAATATACGTTATTGAAATCATTCATCTGATGGTTTTTTCGGTTATGAAGTAATAGTTTTCCGTAAATTCTTGTTCTCAAAATTATATTTATAAAACTATATTTTATTGATAATTTCACCAAAATCATTACCAAAGCGCTTCAGTAGAAACTACCGAGCTTTTTGGTGTTTGGGTTTGGGCCATAAACACGGTAAATTGTACAATATTTAGATAGTCATGCATCTTCATCAGCGTTACCAAAACTTTTTACCGTAATTTTATCTGGAATTCTTATGTGCAATTAATTTCCCCTAAGACTTGTTTGAAATAACTTCTTAAAAAAAGAAAAACTATTTAATATTGGAAATATTTTTTCTGAAAACTTATGTTCTGAATATTCTTCATTTTTTTAAAGCAATTTTATTAATTTTTTTAAAAAATTAAATTTAATTTAAGAAAATTATTTTTTTAATATGAAGCATTGACGCAAAAACTAATTAAAAACTAGTTCTGATTATTGATTATCTACGGTAAATAATATTAAGTTTTAACTTGATAAATTTTTTTAAGAACAAAAATGAGAAAAAAAAGTTTTATTTTTCTTTGAAGGAAATGGGTTTTTAAAATTAAGAAGCTAATTAATAAGAAAATGCTAAATAAAGTAAAAACAAAACGAAAATGTCTTTTTCCTTTAGTGTAATAACTGTGAAATAATTTTCTTCTGTAGTAGAAAAAATGATGATTTGAATATTTTTCCTAAGAAATAATTTATTTTATACGTTTTTTTAAAGTGTTGTCTGATAAAAGGATATTTCGATACTTGTGAAAGGGATAATTTAAATCTGACGTCATTTCCCAAATTTTACAAAATTGAATTATACTATTATTGTTCTTAAGAGGTCACACGTCGATTAACGGGTCGTGATAACACGCCGACTGCTAATTTAAGTCTGCCTATTTTCACACTAACCAATAAGGTATAAATATTTTCAGTGGAACTTTGATAGAAAGGTCCACTGAAAGTATTTATACCTTATTGGTGATCAACAGCCATTACAAAATCTTCCGAAAAAGGTTATTTTCTTAGACTTCGGCTTTTTAAATTTGCTAGTACTGATAGTGAATCACAAAGGTATATATTTCTGTAAATAAATACGAATATGTATACTTAAAATATGAACTTATGTCTGGTGTATATTTGGCGAGACCTTAAAATTTACCTTAATGTAGCACGAAACTGTCATTTTATACAACTTTCAAGATCACTAACTTCAATCTCCTACACTAGATAAAATTGTAAATTTCTCTAAATAAGATACCTCAAGTATAGTAGAAACAAAATCAATTCACAGACCTATGATTACCGATTCAATTTTTTAATAATATTATTAAATACGGTGATATGATCTCTCAGATCTCGGGGTTTCAATCATTACAAACGCCTTTTAACATAAAATATATTTAATAACAAGAAGGATGATGATGATGGTACAGTGGCATGGAGGAAACTGATTAGAAACTAATGATTTTACATTACTGCGCAGAGCGCCATCTATTGAGTATTAGAAATTATAATTAACAAANTGAGACACGTACAAGCAAAGAACTACAGTAAGGATATAGATTGCTTAAAGGAAGGACAACATTTACAGAAGTGCTCAAAAATCAGAGACTTAAATCCGTTCATTTCTGACAAAGGGATTCTACTTGTGGGTGGAAGACTACAGCACTCCAATTTGAACTATTATGAAAAACATCCTATACTATTACCATCAAAAACTAAATTTACAGAACTGATAGTGAAAGAAGCACACGAAAAGACCCTACACTCAGGTATTTCAGACACATTAACACAGGTACGAAAGAAATTCTGGATTCCGAAAGGTCGGCAATTTATTAAGTCAATAATTGGAAGATGCGTCTTATGTAAAAGATTCAATGTTCGATCAGGAAGAGAAATCATGGCTCCTCTTCCTAAGGACAGAATAGAACAGTCACCTCCATTTTCAGTTACAGGCCTGGATCGCCAATGTTAAATACGGTGATATGATCTCTCAGATCTCGGGGTTTCAATCATTACNAAACTGTCATTTTATACAACTTTCAAGATCACTAACTTCAATCTCCTACACTAGATAAAATTGTAAATTTCTCTAAATAAGATACCTCAAGTATAGTAGAAACAAAATCAATTCACAGACCTATGATAACCGATTCAATTTTTTAATAATATCTCCTTAAAGTTTAGACCTTTACCAGAGTAAATGAATACAGAAATAGTTATGGTAAAATTGAAAATTGTTTTAAAAAAATTGATTTAGACCCTTCATAATATATCAACGTCAACGTTTTAATAAACGCCAAGGCCGAACTTTTGCCAGTATAGCGGTAACTTATGGTCAGTGGTCGTATATTTTACGGGAAATATTTACGAGCTGACTTTGCGGGGTTTATAGTGGCGTGAGCTTAACGGGCATAAGTTTTAGGAATTATTCCTCCTACTTCAAAAATTTAAATGCAAATATAAAATTCGGTCGAAATAATATATTTTTTCAAACGTTAGTGTTTTATTTTTCATTACAAAAATACAGTGTAAAAATCAAAAGAGAAATAAATGGGTTGAATTTTCAACAAAAAATTGTGGGAATCAGGATTGATTGGATAAAATTTTTTAATCGTCATTTGCAAAACTTAGTCACTGGTGGTGATCGCTAAATTTGACCTATAACTAATAATCTTGAGGTTGCCTATATAAGATTCGAGAAAAAAATTCTCTAACAACCACACTAGAGGGTTCGCAGTTACATGGTTAAAACATTTATGGTAAAAGTACCGTACAATATAACGTTTCTGATAAAAAATAAAAAAAACAATTCTGGCAATAAATAAAAAATACATAGTATTTAAAACATTTATTTGGTAATTTTTTCCTTTCATATGGTAATGGTATACTGGAAATTCTGGTTTTAAAAATTATAGTTCTTATTATTAACCACACGTTTAGTAAGAAAATACAAAACTGAAGAGTAAATCTTACGTTGCATTATGTTAAAAAACAAAATAAATGTGTAATAATAGGCTATTCATATGCATTCTAATTTACGTATGTACGTTCCAACTATTTGGTTTTGAACAGAACCAAATAATTGGATTTATTTCTTAAGGGTTCAGTATCTATGAAAACCGAAAACATTGAGCCTTTTTAGTCAACGTCTTGCATCAATTAAAATAAATAACTAAATAAAATTAAAATGAATATAAATAAATAAATGAAATAAACATAAACTGTTATTTGCAATTTAACAAAATTGGATTAAATATTTATTGCGCATGTAATTTAAGTACCCTGTGACACTAATGAGAATACGAAAAATATTGTTTTATTATTTACTTTAATTACAGCCAATTCTTTTTATCTAACGCTATAAGGAAAAATATAATAAAGAAATTTAGAAGCAGGAGACAATGTATAATTTACTATCATAATNACTAAATAAAATTAAAATGAATATAAATAAATAAATGAAATAAACATAAACTGTTATTTGCAATTTAACAAAATTGGATTAAATATTTATTGCGCATGTAATTTAAGTACTCTGTGACACTAATGAGAATACGAAAAATATTGTTTTATTATTTACTTTAATTACAGTCAATTCTTTTTATCTAACGCTATAAGGAAAAATATAATAAAGAAATTTTGAAGCAGGAGACAATGTATAATTTACCATCATAATTATTTGGATTCAGTACAGCAATTATGTTTTTAAACTAGAACAGGCGCCGTATCAATTAGTTTAATCTAAAGGAAAACAATGCATTTTACGCGAATAAAGTAATTAGAATTATAGAATACTCGAGCTATTTAAAAGAATAAATTCCCAAATGATTAGTCGAAAAAAAGCAATTCAAATCAAAACAAAGGTGCATTATAATAAGAAAGGTTAAGATTCTAAGTCCCATTAACTTTAACTAATTTCTTTATAAATTATTTCGAAATCGTAAGACTATGTTGCATTCACGAAATTTTGAACAATAAGCGAGTAATTAAACTGAAATAATAGTAGTGTTTAGTTTTTGGTGTCTTTCAATAAGTATATAATGAGATAAGACTTTTTATTTTAATACTAAAAAAGCATTGAGTTTCTGTATATAAGTATCATACACCTTCAATTTTAATTTAAACTACGATTGAATTATTGATGAATAATCAATTTAATGAATAATGAATAATCAATATGATTTAAATTTAAATTACAATTGAATAATTGGTGGATTATCAATATTTTAATTCCTCTGTTTTAAATTCGTATTTCTATGAATATTTGATTCTTAACGACTTACCTACAATGATCACGGATAGTTTTGACAAAATATTGATATTGGTGTACCGTTAGTTTGCTTCTGCAGTCAGAAAAATTCAAATTGGTTAACATCAGCCGCTGTATGCTAATATAGTGTGGAACAAACACAAGATATCTAGAAAACAAATTTACAATGCACGTATAAAACAATATTAAATTATTATTTAAATACAAATATTTGATACTTTGAAGTGTCGATAGTATGATATTCGATTACATTGCCTAACTATTGGTGTTAGTGTGTCTAAGTCTGAAAAATTCAAATTGTCAGATATCCTTCATCATATGTTAATATATTATGGTAAAAGCAAAATATATGTATAGAAGGCAATTTTACAATACACAATGTTAAACACTAATCTAAATATAGATACTTGATACTATGACTTGCCGATAGTATGATCATTGATAATGATGAGTTCATAGTGTCAGTGTGTCGTAGGTTTCTGCAGTCTGAAAAATTTAAGATGATAAACATACACTGTATGTTAATATATCTCGGCACAAAGAGAAGATATCTAGAAAACAAATTTACAATACACGTACAAAAGAGTTTTAAATTCTTGTCTAAATAGAGATAATTGATACTTTGACTTGCTGATACTATGCTAATTGACAATATTGTCTAACTATTGATATCAGTGTGCCTAAGTTAGTTTCTGCAGTTTGAAAATTTCAAATTGGTAAATATTCCCTATTGTAAGTTAATATAATACAAGCATAAGATATATAGAAGACAATTTCACGATAAACGTTTAGCGTACGGGACAATGTTAAATTCTTATTTAAATACCGATACGTGATACTTCATCTTGCCAATTGTATTATCATCCATAATATTGATTTACGCTTAATGTCAGTGTGCCGTATGTTTTTTGCAGTCAGAAAGATTTGAAATGGCAAATAGTCACTACTATATGTTAAAATATTACGAAAAAAACACAAGACATATAGAAAAAAAATTTACAATGCAAAACATTTACAATACAAAATTTTTTAATTATTAATTAATAACAGATTCTGGATTTTTCGTCATGTCACTTGTTTTAAATTCATAAATCATTCAATAAATTCATAGATGTCAGAGAAATGTAGTCTTTTTTTCATAAAAAATAATAACAATAATTAATAAATCTTTGTTTTTTGATTCAATTACTTTCCTTTTTTTAGATAATTTCCTTTTATCAATGTAAGTTATAAATATATGCATATATATATATCTATCTATCTATCTATCTATATATATATATATATATATAT
>NC_092213.1:17245316-17347441 GCF_043381705.1 Parasteatoda tepidariorum
TTAATATTTTGAAATGTAAACGAGCGTCTCTTGTCTGAAAGCAAATTTTTATACCAGGAGAAGCTTCTTTCAACGTCTACTGATGTTATTGGTGCGTACTTGAAAAGGACGGTCACACTTACTGACAATTCTTCTTCAATTTGAAAAGATGTTGCTTCACCTGTTAATATCCTAGAAATTTTCTTCATTGTTTGGAAGCCAGTGTAATAATAAAAAATTATAAAAAATAATAAAAATTAGAAAAATTTAACAAAAAATTTAAAAAATGCTTTAAAATGCAAAATACGCCCCAAAATTTTAAAGAAAATGCCCTATAAATCTCAAAAAATGCTCTAAAGGACAAAGAATGTCCATAAATGCAAAAAATGCAAAAAAATGCAAATGTCATCAAAATCCGGGCCTTACTTATTACATTTTAGATCTGTCAAGCACGTTTTATACAAATCTTTAGAATTATCACCTTAAAAGAAATTTATTCCTCCATTTTTAAAATGTATTGCAATTTTGCAAAATTATTATTGATTAATTTAATGTAACTTTTTTCTATCTCATATCTGTTTTAGTTTATCAATAATAGATAGTAGGTAATTTAATAGATAATTTAAATCCAGCTTTATTCGTTTTTTTTTCTTCTTAAAACAAGAACTATTTTTAATATTCTCTTCTACACTGAGAAATACTCTCCTTATATAATATTCCCCATATATATTAATATTCCACATATCAATTAAATTATACATATTTATTAATATTCCCCATTTATAATTTATTTAAATCCAGATTCACTCGTTTTTTCTTTCTAAAAACAAGGACTATTTTTAAAATTCCCTACTACACTGAGAAATATTCCCCATATATATTACTATTCTCCATAGATAATTTAAATCAAGATTCACTCGTTTTTTCTTCTTAAAACAAGGACTATTCTTAGTATTCCCTAAAACACTGAGAAAAAGAAGTATGGTAAAAATTACCAGCTTATGGTAAAATTTACTGTGTTTCTTGCTCTATGGGAACACCAAAGAGCACGGTCACTTTTGCCAAAACTCTTCGGGAACGGCTTTTTGTAAAATTAACAAAAAATATGACTTTTTTACCATGCTATTTGGCATTAGATGCTGTAAAAATTTGGTAATTTTATCATGATACCTTAAAGCTTAGAATAAAAACCCTTTATTTGGTTAGATTTACTTTTCAGTTTTGTGTTACTAACAGTGTGGCATTAAGAGCTATTATTTTGAAAACCAGAATTTCTGGTAAACTGTTACGATAAGAATGGGAAATATACCAAATGGATTTAAATACCGTACATTTTTTCTTTATTGCAACAATTATTTTTTTTATTACCAGAAATGTCATAACCTTATAAGACAGGTAATTACCGCTTTTTTTGTCATTATCCTTTGTGTTCCAAGCTTTTCAGTTTTGGAAAATAATCAGATATCAAATTTAAAAATATAACTTTTCTTATACGTCGCTTCTAAATTTGAAAAGCCAAGAAAGATTTAGTAATTTGGCATAACCTTATTAGATCAATTTTAACGGCAAAAGGCATTACTGTAAGTTGTCTTTAAAATAAAATAAAAATTATAATATTTATCATATGAAATATTTATCATTTTTAATTAAATCGAAGTCAATGTTTTGATCTTCTTCTTTTAAATTTCAATGGAAAAGAAATATTAGATAATGTAGATAATGCAGCTATAATTCAATAAAAAAATTTCATTTCTTATCCACGTGTAAAGAAAATTCGAAACATATTTACAGAACTTTGATAACATTTTACATTGAATTTGAATTACAAATTAAGTCTTTCTGTCCTCACTTAGAGGCTGAAATCTTCATAGCTTCAAGGTTACTGTCCTAAATAAAATCCCATTTTAGGGGAGTACAAGGAATACTTAACTCAGTTCGAATTTTCTATCTGAAATTATGGTAAAATACTTGGCAGCAGTTTGTCTATTTGATTAACCGTGAAGATTACCGTAAAGAAAATTTTCTACCTTTATGGTTTTGAAACCGTTTACAACTAGTATGGTTTCAAAACCATGAATACAAAACTATACGGTTTTTTAACGACAATCATGGTTTTTAAACCGTAAAAAAAGAAATTTAGCTAGACATATGAGCTAAACATTTCATTAAGCAATAAGCATTGGAGAGTGCAGGACACTAGAAACTCTTCATGTTTTGAAGGGAATTGAGGAAACTTTGTAGTGTCAACGATGGGACTCAAACCCCGCTTCTGTGTCGGTCAAGAGACTAACAGATTGGCTCTCTCGGCTATAATATGTACGCAATTGCAAGGAGCTAAGTGGTTTTATTAGGTGAAAGCAGTTGATTGCTAGGTTGGCGCGATAAAATTCGGGTTGTTCAACTGTATTAGGTGAAAGCAGTTGATAAGCGTTTTTTATTACAGTTAACAGTTTGATGACCGTCTTATTTATGGTTATTTGACTATTTTGTTTGAATACGGTGAATTAACACTAAAACAAATTGTTATTTAACCATTTTTCCGAGAAATTTTCAACGGTTTTTTACATTTAATGTGATATTGTCAAAGTTTTCTTAAGTTCACTGTCATAATGGATGACAATGTGTATTGTTTCATATAAACAGTCAATTCCCTTCCCTTGTTTAAAAAAACTGCTAGTAAAAATTAAGATAAAATTTTGTTAAATCAACATGTATTTGCTTTTACTAAATTTTCTCGCGAATAAGTTTATCTGCGAATTAAAAGCAGCCGGTGCAGATAGTGAATTGCCTTAAATACCTTAACCACTTGGTCCACCGATGGATATTTAAAATATTATTTTTCTTGACTTTTTACTCAAAAAATTTAAAAAAAAAACTTTCTAAAAATTATATTTATTTTATTCTAGTCGAAAACCCGATTTTTACCCAAAACCTATAATAAGCCAAAATTGGGTTGGCTATTCAACGACGGTTATGAAATACTTTCAAGTAAGTCGTGTTGGTTCAGGAGTATATTCAATTTTAATGAGATGACCCGGGTTGGTCAATACGAAAACCGCTCCCGGCTCGCACCGACCATAGTGCTGGCGTAAAATATCCTCATTTTTAGACGAAGCATGGATTAAAGTCACCTTGCCGTCCGGCTAACCATGGAAGGTTTTTGTGTTTTTCTCCTCCGTTTAATGCAGATGTGGAATTATTCCATCAAAAAGTCCTCCCCAAAGGCAAAATTACTCCGAATGCTTAATCCAGGAGTTCCCTTGTCTTCTGGATTGGTTTCAAATTTTAAATTTCAATGCTATGGTGCAGAATCTTGGTAGTCGTCAGAGCTCTAAAAAAATTGGATTAGCTGTTCAACCGAAGTTAAAAAGTAAATTAAAATTATTTTATTCACAAAACTTTTTCGAAGAAAATTTTGAATTTCATAAAAGAAAGGAAAAAATAACTATTTTCATGTTTGTAACTCTCTCCTCAACCTTATTTCAGTCGTTTAAACAAAGTAATAAAATGCATCGTAAATCGCAAGAGGCAGTACTTTGTCAAAATACATGATACCACATCAGATTTTTAATTAAGGGAACTCTCACTTCATTAACGACTGTGTTTGTTCACTTAGTACACATAAACCAGAAAAATGTAAACACAGAGAAGTTATTAACACCAATTAGTTTTAATTTGAAAGCATTTACTTAACATTCGGTTAGAGTTGGAAGACATAATCTTTAAAATTATGAAAGTGTCTAAAGAGTGTATCACGTGTTTTACTTAAGATAGTTCTGAGGATACTAAAAGATTTATAGCGGTATCATCATTTAGAATAATTTTAGTACTTTAATGAAAGTTTTTGAAACTACAAAGATTCTACTTTGCAGTAAATATTTAAGTAAATATAATATAATACTAAATAATTATATTTATTATGAAAAAGGAGAAATACAAAATTTAAAATAAAAGTAGGAACACTGGTTTAAAATCACAAAAAGCGTATCTCGTTCCAATCAAATAATGTTTTCTATATGATACAATAAAATATCGATTTTTATATGTTTTGTATTTGGAAATGTTAGCTAATTTTATTGTGTTTTGTGCTTGAAAAAGGTTATTATGTAGCATCAAAACGCATCCACTTGCTTTATTAAGCAATTAACAATGCTAAAAACAATGTAATTAACAATATTCTCTTTTTAATTGTAACACATTATGTTCCGAAAATATTTGAATTATGAAAAATAAATATCGCTTAATTACTTAAGATACGATCATCATCATCATCATCATAGTTCGCCAGACAGCCCAATGTGGGCCAATGCCTTAGTCTGAAGATTTCTCCATAGCGACTTCTGATTTATCTTTGTTTCAAATTTTTTTCCGACTGATTTCAAAAAATTCAGACTCCTCCAAATCAGTCTATCTCAACCGCGGCTTTCCCCGCTTTCTTGTTCTAGTTGGTTAAAAAGCAATATATTTTTTTATTGAATCTCATCACATCTGATCCGTTTTATTCTATTTATTTTTATGTATTTAATAATGTAAGGCTGCCCACAAATCTCGTACAGTTCAAAGTTAAATCTCCTTCTCCAGTTGTTGTTTTTATTTACACCACCGAGTATACTCCGCGAAATCTTTATCTCAAGCATTGCGACGCAATTTTCCTCCAGTTTTGTTATTGTTCAAGCCTCTTTTCTTTTGATTGCTCTCTTGCCTAAAACTTGCTCTTTTTTAATTATGATACATTATGTTCCAAAAATATATGAAATATGAAAAATAAATATTGTATAATTATTTAAGATATTGTTTAATGACATTATCTAAATAACACATTGTAAAATTGTTTTTAATTTATTCATTTTTGTATAATATAAAAATTAAAGAGATAATAAGCATTTTAGAGTAAACATTTTCTTTTTATAAAAATAAAATTTATCAAATAGGTAACTTGCAATTAATTTAATAAATTATTATTCTTGATTATCGATAAAAATTTCAAATAATTAATAAATAGTATCTATTCGTTTTTCAAGTTCTATGCTCCTTACATTATTAAGAATTATATATATTTTAACAACTGACTATTTATATAACATTGAATATCATGCATCTCGAAAATAAATGAAGAAGCAGTTTTTATAAAAAAATAATAATATAGCATATTAATTTTTATTTCATGGTTGCGATGCAATAAATGCAATGTTTTAAGGAATCATCGCACACTAAGAAAGAAAATTCTGGTAAAATCAAAGTACTGTATGGTAAAAAATATATAAACTAATTGGTTTTCAAACCAAAATATACAGTATCTAAATAATTCATTTGGTAATTTTTCTGTTCATATGGTAATATGATAATATGGTTCATTTGGTAATTGTGCTGTTCAAATGCTGGTTTTGAATTACCATACGTTTATCAAAAAAAATTAACTGAAATGTTAATTTAATTGAAGCAAATTGTTTCTTGTCATGCTCTAAAAGTATCGTCATAAAATTACCTGATTATCCGAATTTTGGAAAATATTTTTAAACTATATTTTATTATTAATTCTTCGGTAAAAATTATATTTCTTGTGTTCCCAAGGAGCTTGAAAAGCTGTAAATTTTACCATATATTTCGGTAGTTTTGACTATACTTTTTCCTCAAGACTGAAAATTATGGAAAAATAACTTTCGATAAGGAACTGAGAAAAAATGCTACAATAATACATCACATTGAAATCAATATATCTTGCCAAAAAGCTTAGTCTGACCAAAAATTATGTTAAGGTTGTAAGTTTATGAACAGCGTCATAAATGGTCAAAACTATGAGTTATTCCATTTGTGAGTTATGTCATTTTTAGATAGCCCCTAAAAAGAACTCTGGAACATGGAATTATAAATACTGAATCCATGAAGCTATTTTTTGTTTGGTTAACAGAAATAAAAAAAGAAACGAAACAATTTTTTTTTATCTAAACAAAATACAAATTGCAAAAAATGACATATAAATACAATAGGGAAGCTCGTTTTTTTTTCTTTAGTATCTCAACCTTTCCCATCCTAACTGAATAGAAGTTCTTTTCATATTTTTTTTCTTCAAAATGTTTTTTGGTCTTATGAAGTGGTTATGTTCAACTATCAATAACAGACGTAAATCATATCCAATAACAAGAAAAATTGATATTTCCTTAAATAAAAAAGAAAAATATTTTTAGAAAAGTGTCATTGAACAATTTAAAGGCAGGAGCATAAGTATTTGGTCAGCTTCTAAAAAAAGAGATGGAAAATATCAGTCGGTTTTAAAAAAGAAACCTTACATGGTAGCTGCTTTTAATGCTTTAAAATAATTAAAATTCGAGAAGTTTATATATTTTAATTTGAATTTTTTGGAACAAATGGGAAGTTAAAAATAGAAGCAATGTCAGTTATTCGTACAGTTTATCATAATTATTAAGACTAGATAGAGATAATTATTCTTATCCGATGCATTGTAAAAAAAAAATCGAATCAAATTACGGTGTAAAGTTAATGGACTTAGAGTGCATAATCCGTAAAATCCATTTTTATCGTATTATATTATACCGTAATTCTTACGGTAATAATCATTTAATTAGAATGATTCAATGATTTTACTGTCATTTTCACTCCAAAAATAACGGTATATCAGATTTCTTGTTCCGTGACGTGCTCCTGTAAAAATGGATTTTACGGTAAAAAATAATCATGAGTGTAGGTGCCTTTTACCGTAATTTGATTATAAATCACTTACAGTGTAGGGCACATGAATACACACTTTAAATAAGGAGTGCCTCGAAGAAACTTACAGGTTAAAATAGAAGAAAACATATATCTTCTTATATTATATACCTTACAGGTACTTTACTATACGTTACCTTACGGTACCTTATGGCCCATATATTATTATATATCGTGATTTTTACAGTAATATTAATTTAATTAGAATGATTCAGTAATTTTAATTTAATTTTCACTTTAAAAATAACGGTATGTCAGATATTTTGTTCCGAGACACGTTCTTGCGAAAATCGATTTTACAGTGAAAATATTATGAATATCGGTGCTTTTTACCGTAATTTGATCCTAAATACTTAACAGTGTAGGGCACATGAATATACATTTTTAACAAAGAGTGCCGCGAGGAACACAAAATCTGCAAGTAAAAATGAAAAATCAGAAAAAACATATACCTTTTAATACAATATACCTTACAAATACTTTACTATACCTTACCTTACAGGTACCTTATTATACCTTACCTTACGATATATACCTTATAATATACCTTACGGTACAAATCCTATGATATACCGTGATTTTTACAGCAATATTCATTTATTTAGATTGATTCAGTGATTTTACTTTAATTTTCACTATAAAAATTACGTTGTATCAGATTTTTTTGTTCCGTAACATGCTTCTGTAAAATTGGATTTTACAGTAAAAAGTGACAGCATCATGAGTGCCGGTGCTTTTTTACCGCAGTTTGATCCGGAATCTTTTACAGTGTGAAGTGCAAGAATACACAATTTTGACAAGGAGTTGCGCAAGGATCTCAAAACCACCAGGTAAAAATTAAAAAAATCAAAGAAAAGAACATTTATCAACTTATATTGTGAATTCATATTTAAGATAGTGAGTCAGTTTAAATTTTTGACAATATGCTCAGTAATTTTTATCTCAGTTAAATGTTTTTTATTGAGAAACTAAAAAAAAAGGTCCAGATTTTGAAAGAATTGCAGTTTATTTTTTAAAAACTGTTTTTTAATGTTTTAAATTGAAATTACTTTATATAAAAAAGGTCAATACTCGTTAGACTTGTTAATCGAACTTCTAATTTTTAATTGTATTCAAACGGATTTAAGCACTTACAGAATATTTCTTATGTTTAGAGCTAAACTCACTCCAATATCTATATTTTTAGTTAATTTAGCTCTACTGTTTAACTAAAGAAGGGAACTAAGTACCTGTATCATGATAAATAAATAATCCCAAGAAACTGTAACAGTACGATATTACCTCATGAAAATTCCATTCCCCTCAAAAATTTACAAAATGGAAATAACAGTCGATATGATTATTCAAGCTCTCAAAATAGGGACCATTTCTTTAAAAAGAATATTGGCTACATCGAACAAACAAGACGAGATTTAAAATTTAGACTTAAACAACGTGATAGAGGCGTCAATTTTTTAAGCCGCCGTGGCTCAGGGGATAGAGCATTCATCTTCCAATGAGGTAAACCGGGTTCGAATCCCAGCGATGTCTGCCCGATAAGAACTCCGCACCCTGCTCTCGCCGACCACAGTGCTAACGTAAAATATCCTCAGTGGTAGACGGATCATGGGTTTGAATACCTTTGTAATCAGACTGACCTCTCATTGTTCCATGGATTACCTGTCCATGTAACGCAAATGTACTCAGACTAACCTATCATGGTTTCATAGTTTTTCTACCCATGTAACGCAAATGTACTCAGACTAACCTATCATGGTTTCTTAGTTTTCCTGTCCATGTAACGCAAATGTAGTCAGACTAACCTCTTATGGTTTTCCTGTTCATGTAACGCAAATGCGTTTTAGTTCCAACAAAAAGTCATCCACGAAAGCAAACTTCTCTCAATACTAGATCCAAGAGTTCCCTTGTCTTCTGGATTGGTTTCAAAATCAAAAGGCATTGAGAATTGAACATTAGTAGCCCCAAACCTTAAATTGGATCGGCTGTTCAATGATTGTTATAAAATGAAATTATCAAGAATTCTGGAAATAATCAGTTGCTAAAGATCGTTGCAATCTTGGGGGTTAATTCAATTTAGACAACGCCAAAATATTTCCACCTCATCTTGTTTTACTCATATTAATACTAACCCTCTCGGCCTCTGTGGTATTTCTCGATTCTGTGGTATTCTTTCGTAATTATTAAATTTCAGCTTAAAACTTGCGCATTATGTTTTGTTTTAGTTCCTTGTATTTACTAATAAAAAAAATATGTTGATTTTTTGCATTTTTTTACAAAATAATTGGTAAGGGAAGTGGTTCAGGTAGATGCAACAGTAATTTAGGCTGGAATTTTTTTTAGTGTACCAACCTATATTTGGCCTTTAGATTTTAGGTTAGTGAGTTAATTTAAACTTTTGACAAGTGTTATTTTATTAAGAAACACAGTAAGTATTTTTTTTAATAAATTAAGACACATTGTATTCATTTTTTTAACTCTTTATGAAAGTTTCAAATTCCAATTACCTAATATTAAAAATATAAAAACTCTAAAAGTTTAACAAAAGACATATTAATTGAAATTCCATTGTTTCAAAGATTTCCAAAACTTTCTTGCGCTTAGCGCTACATTTAGTTCAATAATTACATTTTCAGTAAATTTAGCCTCTATGCTGTAAATAAATTTAATTTTAAGTAGAAACAAAGTGACCACATTATCACGTTGAACTTATATCTCTGAGATCTTGACAATAGAGAAGAACAAGTTAGATAAATCGGATAAAAGTTGAAGAGCTAAATGAAACAAAACTGATAAATAGTAACTTTTCTTTCTAAGCTTTGAAAGAAGATAAATATTTTTTCCTGACGTTGAAAGTTAGTTTACGTAAAAAACACATTTCCGTCTGACTCAACGTGCTTCGACTTGAATCTGGCCAAGAGAGTAATGGTTTCTGGTCGATTCTGATAAAATGAGTCTCGATGTTTCAAAAACCTTTTGTGGATGACTTTTGGACCAGAAAAAAGAACATTGATGCGTTGTCTATTTTTCCAGTTCCCAGAATGCACTTCCGCTATTGATCGAACTAAAGAATTCCTAAAAACAGATAAATGTTTGATCATATCTTTTTTTTTAAGTGCTTATCGAACTGGTTTCGGTAGGGTAGATTTACGATACTAATATAAAATGCACATATTATAATTAATGCTATTGTCACTTATTTTAATATAACTCATATGTTTCATATTTTTTCAAATATCACAATAGCATGCATGATTTTATTCATATTTTGCATTACTTTTAGATATTATCTTAATAATATTTAAAAAAAATCACTTTATGCACTGAAAAAATGAATCCTAAAATTTCACGAAACTTAATTCGTTTTTGACAAAACTATTACTCGGTATATGCTTCTAGAGAATTTTTTGTCTAAGTGACGAAATAACTATTGTCACTTCTTTGAGAAAACAAATTTCGTTAATCTATTTTTTTCCGAAAAAAAAACTCGTATTGCATTATGTATCCAACCTTTCAAATAATCAAAAGTAGTAATTTTTTTTAAAAATAATTTGTTTTCCGTTTTTTTTATTATTCTGTAGTCAAAATGTAGATAAAAAGGTGGAAAATTACGGAATAATGAAAAAATAAAAGAAGAAAATTATTAAAAAAAATAATAAAAAATTTTATTACTCAGTTGATGCAGTTATATTCAAAAATACACAAAAACTCTCTCTTTGAAAGTTTAGCAATCCTTGTGATGCATTTCTTAATTTTTACCAATGATATTGCTGCAAGATAGATACTGTCAACCTCAAAAATACCTTTTTTCATAGGGATGTGAAACACCAATAATTGTGTATGAAGTATGCAAGACCAATAATTGTTTCTGAACAATGTAATGCCAATTTAGTAATATTTTTTGTTTCATTTTTTAAAGGAAAAGTAATGAAAAAATGAATTTAAAAATATGAAAAATGAATTTAAAGTATGGATTTAAATTATTTTTATATCAAGGTGAATGGGGGTGAAATATTGGATGTATTTAGTATATAAAAAACATTAGTCTTATCATCTGGGAAATAAAAGGCTTTTTTTAAAATATTAATCAATTGATTTTTATAGGCGTGTTTTTTGCTATTAGGGCGTTTTCTTCCTCTTGCGTATTTCACTGTTACTCACGAAATGTGGATTGACATTTTATTAATAATAACGACATTTTGATAGGACGTAAAAAAACTGACATTGTTTCGTGACAGTAAGATGAAAAGCGTTAATAAAAGTGTTATTTCATGAAGGGATCATCATTGTTGGAGTGATAATCTTATCGATTTTTATGGTGAAATATTATTAAATTATGCTTACAGATAAAAAATTTACTTAATATGAAATTGGGTATTGAAGGAAAAAAAAATTAATGAAATAAATGGTTTTTAAGCAAAATAATACATCAATTTCTTCTTTTTAATCTCTTTTATTTGTTCTTTTTTTAAACAGGGTATACCGTTTTCTTTTTAAAGAATTGTACTGAATCTTCTGATTAATTTAATGTGTAAACTTGTATTTAATGAGTTAAATAGCTTATTTTCTCAAATAAATAAAAAAAGATGTTTTATTCTATTCTCATGTTATTTTATTTCCCTTTTTTTATTTTTCTAAGCATAATTTTATTTGCATATTTTAACTATTTTAGAGAAATGAAATATTAAAATAAATAAGTAAATGAAATATAAAAAAAAATATGAAAAAGATAAAATGGAAAAAAATAAATATGAAAAATGAAATAAAACTAAGTAAGTGAAAAAAAGAAATAGATAAATAAAGAACGAAAGAGAGAAAGAAAGTAATATAAAATGAAGAAGGAGGGAAAGAAAGAAAGGAAAATAAAAGAAAAGAAAAAAGATAAATAGTAAAAAAGAATTAAGGAAAGAAAGAAGGAAGTAAATATAGATAGGAAAAATAAATAAAATAAGTAAATAAAGAAATAAAAAAATTAAACGCGAGAGAGGGAGAGAGAGAGAGAAAGAAAGAAGGAAAAAGAAGGGGAGATAGAAAGAAAAAAGAAAGAACGAAAAAGAAGAAAGAAAGAAAATAAGCAAATAAATAATTAAAGAATTAAATAGAGAAAAGTTGAGGAAGAAAAAATGAAGGAGAGAGAGAAAGAGACGAAGAAAGAAAAAAAGAAAGAAATATAAAGAAGGAAAGCTTTTCATTTTTTTGAAAGATATAGATTTTTTGATTCAGAAATACAAATATTTTGATTAAAACATTTAGATATTTTTATTAAAAAATATAGATTTTTTCTATTAAAAGGACATGCTACTTACTTTTAATTACAAAAACATAAAATAAAATCTTCCCCCTCTCCCCCCAATTTCCAGGTATCATACTACAATTTTAAAGATGATGCGCCAAATAATGCAAAAAAGAGATTACAACTTGCATCTGAATGCTACAAATATTTTTTTTTGGAATATTTTGTCACTTAGAAGAAGTTTTAATATTCTAGTTTATGTTATACTTAAAAATAATAACTTTAAATCAGAAATTTAAATTTTCTTTTAAAGCCATCATATTAAATTTATTTTTCTTTTACGTATTAAGATATTTTNGGCGGTTATTCTTCATTATTAACTGCAAAATCGTGCTTTAAAACTAAAATAAATAAAAATTTAAAATTATGTAAAAGATTTGAATGCCCTAAATGTCTTCCCTGAAAGATTCTGAATGAATTGATTCCTTAATCTTAGATTTTCATCACGTAGTTAAAAAGTTTTTCAGGGGACAAAATTAACTGCAAAAACTTTTTTTTAGAATAGAGAGATTTTGTCACTTAGAAGAAGTTTTAATATTCTAATTTATGTTATACTTAAAAATAATAACTTTAAATCAGAAATTTATATTTTCTTTAAAAGCCACCATATTAAACTTGTTTTTCTTTTACGTTTTAAGAAATTAAGTTTATGAAACTTCGCTTACTTTTTTTATTCTATCTCTTAGAAAAAAATGCTTTTTTCTATTTTGTGAATATTAGTTTATATCTCCTAAAATAAATGTATGGATATGTAAGATGATATAAAACTTTTTTAGTAGAAATATTATTCTTGTAAACGAAAAGAAAGAGGTTTCATCTCGCGAAATACAACCTCTTTATTGTCAGGAACAAGAGGGGATAAATCTGAGAATTCCTAGGAATGTATGGGTCAATATTTGGTCACATCGAATCTTTGATTCATTCTTTTTCATATCCAAAACTTCCAAGAGATTTCTTGACCAGTCGAGGGAATTTTATTGTACTGAAAGATCTTGAACGTTTCTTGGAAATGAAAAATGCCATTTTTTCAATTGAAAAAAAAATGAACGTTCTTTTTTAGCAAGCACTATAGAATTCTATTTTTTATTTGTTTATTCAAGTTATTTTGTTTTTATGTTTTAATTTTTAAAATTTCTGAAATGCAGTGTAAACTTTGACTGCAACTAATTTTTAAAGATAAGGAAGCAAAATAAAAGATACTAATAAAAATAAAAATGGTTATTACTGTTTTGAAGCAAGGGACGTGTCATATGTCTAATGCCGATGTATTTAAGACAGTGCTTGCTTATAATAGCGAAATGGCCGTAACTTTTTTTGTTATTTTTGCTTTGTCTGTCGCTTTCAATTTTAATATACATCATTCCGCAAATTACAAAACATAGCACCTTTCTTAAAACATAGCACTGTTATATCTGAGAGACAAGTTATTGAATAAGTTACTTTTCGGTCCATTTAGTTATTTTGATATCATTCATCAAAATTTTAATTTTAAATTCTTCGCGTCCACCTTTTATGATGGTACTCTGCAAAAAAATCCAGATAAATTTAGGAAAAAAAAATACTGGCACCCATTTTTAAAGTGAAAACTTATATCGTAATATTTACAGTAATATTCCCATAAATATAGTGATTCAGAGATTTTATCGTAAATACTAGAGTAAAAATTAAGGTGTATTAGTTTCTTTGTCCCTCAAAATTTTTAGGAAAAACTGAATTTTACGGTAAAAAGTACGGACTTTCTGATTTTTCTTTTTTTAGCTAATATTATTTTATCTCAAAAATAATCCTACTTTATTTGAATATAGCTGTGTTATATCTGAAGGAGAAGTTTATATAGAGTCTAAAAGAACCGGCACCCAAAGTGCCGTTACTTTTCACCATAATTTGATCCAGGATTTTTTACAGTGTGGTTGTTTCTGACACCAAAGTGGCTACCACTCTTTGTTACTTTTGCTTTGCGAATTGTTTTCTATCTAATATAATTTTTTCCCAAAAATAATCCTGCATTATTTGAGCATAAATGTGTTACAGAAAGAGAAGTTTTTAGATACCAGTTTCTTCTGGTTCTTATTTAGTTACTTTGGCCTAACTTATTAAAATATAATTAAAAAACTCTCAATGCACGATATGCATTGATTTCTAGGTACCTGCGTCCATTATTTTTTCATTTAAATTAATACATTTTGGTAATTATACCTATTCATACACAATGTTTAAAATTTCTCGATTAGATTATTGAATTCTGAAATACTTTAATACTTAGTTATATGAATAATTACTTATTTCAATTTTTAGTTATTTACATTCTTAATTTTAATTCATTTAATTGATCAAATATTTTATGTAAATTCTAACAAAGTAAAATTAGCGGTATTGTTTGAAGCTTAAATTTAAACTATGTCTTTTTAAAACTAAATTTTACGTTACTTAATAAAAAGTAGCGACCCTTTAAAGGAAGTATATTATTTGATTATCTTTAAAAAATATTATTAAAGCTTAATTCATCCAAATTAAATACTAAAGGTAAAAAAAATAAGTTTTAAAAACGGTATTAAATAGCTAATTTAGACCAAGGAAGTATATAGCATTGCAAAAATAACAGTATTACTGTTACCGGAAGTATTATTGAACTTCAAATAATACACATACTGAAATTGAATTAAATGTGTGAGAGAAATTTATGTTAGACAACAACTTAATTGTTAACGATGTAATCTAAAATAAGCTTTTAGATACAAGATCTTACAAAATAATTAACACTTCTTGAACAAAGTTTGAAAATTGTTAATTAATGATCCGTGATCCGTAATTGAGTTACTTAAAATAGCTAATAATTTTTTTAACTAAACGTAGATAAAAATATAGCTTAAACAAATGCTTTCCTAATTTATGCATAAAATTCGATAAATTTTCAATATTTAATTTAAAAGAAAGATTATTATCTGTTAGATAATTTATTTACACGGAATGTAAATTCTTTTAAGCAAACAAAATAACATTTACTATTTTATATATACATAAATTATGCGCAATTAATTACTTTTTTAAATTCACCCTTTAATGAAAACACTTTTTTAAACCACCTTAACTTTCAAAGAAATGTAAATAAATTAATATTGAAACTAATTGCTACCATCCACCGAATTATAAAAATAAATTTAATTATAAAATAAGCTCATCATTTATAAAATGTAGTGTCTTGCTCTTTTGATATATTTGTTTTAAATAAATACTATATGTGAGCAAAGTGCATCAGTTTAGATTATAATCTCATAAATATATCATATAGTAATAATGTTTGCGTATATATAATGTTTTCTTTTCTGGTGTATCGAGCATTGAAGTAATAAATTATGCAAAGAATCCAGAAGTTTATTTTAATAAGAGATTGATGTTTTATTTTGAATTTGTATGTTTTTCAAAAGTTTGTATTTACATTTTTTCAAATTATTTATGAAATTAATTATGTTTAAAAAAACTATTATGATTAATAATTTATCATGATTTAACAATAATTTAACAAAATAATCGTGTTTCATTTGCTTAGTCTTTGTTTCATTTGCTGAGGAGTATGCGAAGAGCTTTGTTACTACTCTAATACTTGAGCAATTAAAAAAGTAAGGAATTTTTTTAATGCTCAGAAAAATGGCTACACTTCTTTACTTGCTGCATGCTGCTGCTGGAATTACTTTAAATGCTTGTTGATGATTTGATTCATAGAAGAATAGTTTTTTGTATTTATATTATTATTAGTCTTATGTTTTGCAATCTAACTTCACGAAGTCTTTTATAAACTCAGCAATTTTCATCGAGAAAAAAATGAAAATTGTTGGAAAACAATTAAAATTAGCACAAAATTACAAAACACTTGAATAAGAAATATTTTCCGAATTTTTAGCCATGACCACGCTCGCCTTGTAAATTTTACGAACAAACAACCACGTAGCACAAGCACTAGATTAAAAATAAAAATTGTCACTTGACTTCCTGTTGTCCTATGATTTGGGGATGGGTTGAAAGTAGGGATAAAAATGACCTTTAGACCGCCATATGCGAAAAAAGACTATTAAAAGAAAAATTTGCAGTAAGATTTGCGTAGACGTGCTCGCTGGAAGGTTCAAGTAGACCTCAACATCCTGGTGCTCTTTGGGGATTAGGTTTGGAGACTTTGAATGCTTTATATAGTAGCATATATAGAAACATTGAATGCTTTATCTATTATAAATATTTCTTAAGAGTTGTTTTTAGAGTTTTAATCGATGAGTGTTGATGGTCGAGAAGTATAAATGAGTGTAGTCGTGATATTTCCCCATTTCCATACTTTCCCGAACCTCATGTATATGGAAACTGCAAAACAAGAAAGTAATTATAAATTTAACAAAAAATTTATCCAGTTTGTCTTAAAAGTAGTCTAAATAGCTGGCAAAGTATCTGTTCAAAATTTAAAAGTTGTGTGTAGAAAGATTGATAAGGAAACAATCTTCTCCCTTTTCAGAGATTCAATGGGCATCAATTTATTACCCATTCCTCATAATTTACAATATGTGATCAATTTAGATCCCATAAACTAATTACATACATATCTTTATGAAAACATATTTATATACATACCTTTAGGAGAATACCTACAAGCATACATATCTATATGAATGACACCCAGATTTTTTAATACTAATTATACTAATTATCTTTATATAACATAAAATCATAGAAGTTTGACTCCGTTTTCCATTGTTGTCGGCGCATTTTTATTGGCCGGAAAATCACGTGGTAGGATCCAGTTTTCCCTCATTCATTTCCATATTGTTTTGGTTGTCATCAGCACCAAATTAACAGTAGTCGTAATGGTATTGTTTTTCCTTAAATATTTTTGTATCCCTAATTTAAGCTTATTTTCTAGTACTGCTACTATTAGCGAGAGTATTAAATTATGGTTGTGAACTCATCAAATTTGTTTGAACAATGCAATGCTATAAGAATATAAATGTTATTTAAAAAAAATTATTACTTCGAAAAATCACTTCCGTTCACCAAGACATCAAATATTTGGGTAAAGTAATATTTGTGAGTAATATTTAGACGTGGGAAGTAGAGGCACAAGAGTAAGTAAACAGAATNAGATTTACTAATATTCTGGAGATTTTTTTCAAGTTCTTCGGCCTTTTCCTTAGGGAAATTTTGTTTCTTATTTGCTGCTAAAAAATGGCGTCTGATTCTGTTAATGATTTCGATGGAAATAAATGAAAACGTGATAATTAATGTCTGATATTTACAGGCTCCCGCTAGATGGCGTACTCGAGTGTTGCGATCGCGAATTGTTTTTCTTTAAATATTTTTGTATCCCTAATTTAAACTTATTTTCCAGTACTGCTACTACTAGCGGGAGTATTAAATTATGGTTGTGAACTCATCAAATTTGTTTGAACAATACAATGCTATAAGAATACAAATGTTATTTTAAAAAAATGATGACTTCGAAAAACCACTTCCGTTCACCAAGACATCAAATATTTGGGTAAAGTAATATTTGAGTGTAATATTTAGACGTGGGAAGTAGAGGCACAAGAGTAAGTAAACAGAATTCCTTTTAGTACATAGATGCTAAGTGAATAATTTTAACTTTAATAGAAAAATTGTTTTCTGCCAAGAAAAGACAATTATTGCGAAGCAATAATCGAGGTTGGTGAGCGGCAGCGAACAGGGGGCTGAGCCCCCTAGTACTATTATATTTTAAATACTAATCATATTTCTAAGTGTGTTTCAGTATTTTTACGTTATTTTTAATTGGAAGAGTCGTAACTAAATCTTAAGATAATCAAAAGAAAACTTCTATTCTAAAATAATAGAATGTTTAAGAAAACATACAAGCAAGTAGAGTAACTGTTCTAAAACTAATTGTTGTTTTTAAAGGAAGGAAAGGAAGGTTTTTAAGGAAACAAACTTCTCCTTCTTCTGAGAATAAAAAAGCTTAAACTTATTACCCATTCTATATTTTTCCTAAAATTATTTAAGTTTATAGCACCTAAACTAAATGCATAAATATCCTTATGCATGCATATCTATGTGAATGCCTATAAGATTTTTATAAAATTAATAACACTGGATTTCAAAGTGTTTTTCCAATTTCTCAAGTTATTTTTAATTAAAATTGTCGAAACTGAACTTCAAGGCTCTAAAAAGAAAATATTATTTCCAAAAATTGATAGAATATTTAACAAAACATACATTCATTTTGTCTTGAAAACAGTCTAAACATCTAGCAAATTAGCTGTTCAAAAATTAATAGCTGTTTGTAAGTGGATTGATTCGGAAACAAACTTCTCACTCTTCGAAGATTCAAAGGACTTAAATTTAATACCCACTCATCATTATTCACAAAATGCGGTCAATTTAGACCCCTTAAATTAAATAATCTTTTGTTTATATTAGAAAAGTCTTCGTCAAAGTTTAATGAATGATAGGGAGAGTTTTGAATAGAAAATGATCATTAAGAAATCTTAGAAAAAGTAACATAAACAGAAAATCTAATTATGAAAGTTCTGGTAAGTTTTAATAAGCTATGAGTTTATGTTGCTTATATTAAATTAAATTAATTTCAGCACCTTCTGACATTTGTTTCCGGATAAATTATTTTATTTAGTGCTAAATTAGATTTCTGAATTTGCAATTAAATTAAAATAGTTAGCGGATTTCGCTGCTTGAAATTTCTTGTAAAACAAGGTTAGATGACAAGTTATTTCATTGTTATTTTACCATATTGAAACAAAAGGACAAATAACCATAAAAAAAATGGTATTCAAACTGTTATTTGTGAGAAAAACCGTTCATCTACTGTTTTCACGTCCCGCAGTGGACTGATCGTTAAGACAAGGTTCCCAGTAGATCACCGAAGTCAAGCATAACTGGCTACGGTCAGTGTGCGGGTGGATGACCACTTGGTTTAGTCTACGTAGGGACCGAGGGAGTGCGGTATTGGTCCTCTCTAAACTGTTCTACCGTAAAGCACTCGACTTCGCGTGCAGGTCATCAGGCTACCGAAGCGGGGGTGTCATCCCCACCTCAGAGGATCAAGATTGTGATGGCATGTCTTCCGATCATCCTCAGGGGCGCTTCCCAGACCGTCGCCAATAGCCCATCGTGCAGCTCGAGTGCGACGTAAATTAACTACAGCAACAGCAGCAACAACAACAATAACAACCACTGCTTTCACATTATGCAATTAAATAACCAGAATTTTATCGCGTTAACCAGGCTCACCTAATGAAGTCACTTAGTTCCTTGTACATAGTTCATATAGCAGAGAGGGCTAATTTGTCAATCTCAAGACCGACAGAACGGGGGTTCGAGTCTCAGCATTGACATCACGATATTTCGTTCATTCTCTTCAACACACGAAGAGTTCCCAGTGTCCTGCACTTCCCTATTAGTTAGTCTGTACTTTTAGAATATTCACGCATGGATGACAGCATCTTAAAGCTACTTAACACAAAAAAGTCTAGTATTTCCTTTGTCCTACGATAGGTGTGAAAACAAGACAAACTAATTAAACCGCATCCCATGGATCATTTGATAAAACACAATTCAAACACAACCTATCTCCAATGCCCATTACAAGAAAGCCCAGTATTACGGATATTTCTCTAACAAAGCTTACAACACTGCTTCATATATGAATAAATTTGAACTATTGTAGCTTTTTAAAATTATATTTGTACAACACTGACTGAAAAAAAAAATATTTTCATTGAGACGTGCAAAAACCAAAATTTGCTACTCATTTGCCCAATTTCTATAATCTTTCAGTCCAGTCACCCACTACCTGATAATTTTTATAAGCAAATCACCATCATTGTCCTAGTTGTAAGAATCACGCAACATTCAATACTGAAAAATTCTGAGAGGCACACGCTTAGTCATATTATTCTCTCATAAAAATCTTGAAAATAAATATTCATGCCCTTATTTGGGTTTATTTTGAATCAAACAGATTATGCCATTTGGTATTTTATGCAAAGGCGCATATTAAAATAGATAAAAAAATTATCAATAGTAATAAATTGATAAATGTTTTTAATGAAATGCTAGAGAAGGAAATATGAATGCTATTTTAAATTCTGTTCACATTTTCTATCAAGCAAAACCATCAAACTTCTATTAAGTGCACTTCATTACTGTGCGGTGAAAAAAAAAGGGATGTCAACTGAACTAAAGTTAAAATAAAATTGAATGAAGTCGGTCGAATAGTTTCTCAATTGAAAGACCCAAAAAACATTTGTTTAAATATTTATTTATCAAGAACTATTTTACACTAGTACCTTCGTTGAACAGCTGACCTAATTGTGAGTTTATAGATACCAACTCCGTAGCCTTGCAACTTTGAACCCAATCCAGAAGACAACGGAGCTATAGGATCAAGTCTTGAGAGAAATTTGCCTTTCGTGGAGAACTTTTTGATGGAACTAGCCAGCATTTGCATTACATGTAGAGGAAAATTACGAAAACCTTCAGCTATTATCTGGACGGCAAGGAAAACGTAACCTGTGATTCGTCTACCACTGAGCATATTTCACGTAAGCACGGGATCCGGGTGCGGAATTCAAATCTCGGTGCGATCCAGGAGTGGAGCTGAGCCATCGTTTGGATTCGAACTCGGATCACCTCATTTGAGGCAAGCGTTCTGTCCCCTGTGACTCCACGACTCCTTAAGAACTATTTTAATTTATTTTATAACCATCGCAAAACAGATGAAACAATTTTGGGTTTACGACTATCATTGTTCGACTCCGTATTCTTGTTAATTTTGAACCCGATCCAGAAGACAAGAGAACTCCTGGATCAAGTAGTGGTAGAAATTTGCCTTCGTGGAGCCTCTCATGGTGAGTTTGACGTCAAGGGGTCTCTAACCCATGATCTGTCTACCACTGAGGATATTTTACGTCAGCACTTTGGTCATAGCGAGCTCTTTACGGAATTCGCATAGACCAGCCATCGCTAGTATCCGAATCTTTTCCACCTTATTGGAAGGCGAGTGCACAATCCCCTAAGCCACCACGGCTGAGAGCTATTTGACTGAATCCGTTCAAATTTTGTATGTTATTCATGCATAGTTGATGCTATGTGCATAGTTTATGCTTAGTTTATGTTATATGCTATGTGCAAAATTTTGTGAGTGAGTGCCAAATTTTTGTTAGATATTAAATAAAATAATCTTAAATAATGAACCTTTGATAAAAATATACTTTTTTCTAGAATTATTTTTGGAATACCGAGTTTTTTAACAGTATGGAAAAAGTTTTTCATTCAGTTAAAATAGTTTCAAAGTTATGGCAAACAAGTTAAATTAAAATATTGCTGCAAATTGATTTTACATCTAAAGAACTAAGAATGAATTTTCCCAATTTTGCCTACTTATTTCTCTCATATTTTAATTCGTAGACAGTGAGTCACTTTTCCTCAAAAATATTTGTCATTAGCTAATTAATAGCTAGATCTAATTAACTAAAATATTTAAGGTAAGCAGTTGAATTATTAAAATTCGCATTTAGTAAAAATCAGATCATACGAAAAGGAGTTACTCAGGATAATTTATTGTTTTTAGGTGCATAAAATTCCCTGAAATAACTATCACACTGTAAAATTTGCTAATCAAATTACGATATAAGGAACCGGAACTTTGAGTGCATAAAAATATGGTATTTGGTATAAAAATATGGTAAAAATATTTGTGTTACCGTGAATTTCCTTTTTACCGTAGAATATTACAACGTAATTTTCAAACTAGTATTTGTTTAATTCGAGTGATTCAGAAATATTATTGTAATTATTACAATAAAAATTGCTTGATCCGAATTTTTTTACAATACCAGTGAGTGATAGTAATACTTATTTCTTCTTTGTACGTTTGTTTAAATAAAACATGAGACAAATCCTAACTATATTTTGAATGGAATTATTATTTTTACGGTATTATAGCAAACATTCACACCAAAAAATGATTTCATTTATTATTAAGGGAATTCTATCTTTTTAAACTTGGGAATACGATTTCCTTTTTTGGTCTCGAGCGCGATATTGAATAAAGCTTAAAACAATGTAAATATAGAAAGACCTTTCAATCTGATCGTCATTTGAGATAGGGATTCGCCTAGGAAAAATTCCTTATAGAGAAAAATACCTTACGTCTGGGAGAAGATATTTAGATATAAGAAAGAGTATCCTTATTCCATTACCTTCATGCTTTCTTGCTCTATCTCTATAGTGGAAATTCAAGCTTTTGGGAATTGCTTTATCGAAATTTCCTTGGAAATGATAAAATTGGAAAAGGCATTCCTTCAATATTCTTTTCTCGATTTTGGTAAATTGAAAACGATTTATAATTCTATTTAAACGCTTAAGCTCGAAATCAGGCAGATGTAATGCCTTTATTGCATTTATCATTTGCAAACGATGTTTTGTTGAAAACATTTAAGAGAAAAAGATGGATTTATAGGTATAGTCTGCATATTTGTATTTGTCATGCAAGTTTACGGGAATGGATTCTTTAAAAATCCACAGTAAGCGCAAAGCTGAGAATACAAACAGAAAGCCAAACGATAGGAAAAAAAAATTCACGATAGATACATTAAACATTATTTTTTAACAAAAAAATAGATATAAATCAACGTGCAACTAAAACTGTTCCCGTAAGCGTATGATACATTTTAAAACCCATTCCTAAGGTAAGAAGTTTCCTAAGTTATTATTAAATTAACAGTTTATTTTATTAAATAAAGAGGTTGAAATTTATTTAACTATTTTTTCATAGCGAAGTAGACGTTATATCATGCGTGGATATAAAATATTGATATGAATTTTATTTGAATATCGTTTTAATCTATCGTCAGTCATTAATTCTATACAACGTGCAAAAAAAGGTGATTGCCTTGAATAAATTTTGATCTAATGATCGGATTTTTGCATATTGAATCTAAACATTAATTGTTGAAGACCTAACATTAAATATACTGTACAGGGCCTCCTAGTGGTGCACGCTATATTTGATACATCTTTGCAACCGTCCGGGTTCTCCTTGTTTGCCATCCAGCTCGTTTTGCTTCAAATTCGTAGACTCTACCTTGCGTTGCTCATGTGACTTTGGACAAGTTTTTAATACTGATCACTTAGATCTGTTGTGGCTCAGGGATAGAACGCTTGACTTTAAATAAGGTGCACCGAATTCGAATATCAGCTATGGCTGATCGATATGAATTCCCCACCCGGTCTGCACCTACTACAGTACTGACGTAAAATATCCACAGTAGTAGAGAGATCATCGGTTGAAGTCCCCTCTCAGCCAGGCTAATCGTGGAAAGTTTTCGGGGTTTTCCTCTCCATGTAACGCAAATGTGGGTTAGTTCCCTCCAGAACGAAGGAAAATGTTTCCCAATACTTGATCCGAGAGTTCTTTTGTCTTCTGGATTAGGTTCAAAATTACAAGGCTACGGTGTTGAACATTGGTAAAACTCAATATTCGCTCGGACTTTCAACTACGGTTATAAAATAAAATAAAATGCTGATCATCTGGACAAGTGCAAATTAGCATTCAGAAATTTTAAAGATATGCTTTAAAATTATTAGAAAACTCAAAAGCTAATGGCTTGATAGTCAAACCTTGTCATTTGTGAACAAGAACAACAGCATTAAATATATTAAATAATTAGTGCGGACGTTATTTTAAATTACGAAACCACACACAAAACGTATTTTCTCTGAGAAAAAAGAACTTTTTGCCGGGATATTGTGGTTGGTAGGGCATTGGGCTCAAGTGTAATGTGTCGTGAGTTCGATCCTCACCGGTCTAAAACGCCCCGTGTAGTAAATGGTGACTGGTGCAGATTTAATTTCCCGGGTCACAAAGTCCTCCAAGTTCCCATAAAAAATCAGTACCTCCGTGGGTACTGAATTGGAGATAGAACGTTCTCTGGTTCTCGTCGAAATTACGATCTGTGGATGATTGAATGGATGTATGAATGGGTCCACCCTTTAAAACGGGTTGTGGTAAGTGTGTAATTGAAGTAGTATTCTTTGCCGTATATGGAGCCACTGAAAAGCAAGAAGCAAGCACTCTGTTTTAAACTAGCTTGGTTTCACCAAGTAGGACTGCTGGTCAGCAAGTGGCATCAGAAATAACAACAAACTAATAATTATTTTCTCTGGATTTCATTATTTTCTTTGGATTTGGAATACTGATCCTCATAATATGGGGTAGTAGATGCTATCTGCAAAATATGACTCTTATAGTTTAGTTAGGGGAGCGGTTGAAAATTTAGACAACATATAATATTAATTTTGCTTTTAAGGAATTTACCAATCTCCAGAACTGGTGACGCGAATCAAACAATTCTTCCACAAAATTACAAAATCGGCTAATCTAATGAAAATTCCATGCAAAAAATAAATATTTATAATTATTTATTATTTTTTTAATGCTTTTTTCAATTATGAGCAAATAAAGTTTGAATTTTAAGGCATACAAATTTTTATATAATTTTTATCTGCATAGTCCTAAATAATAAAGTTCAAACTTTGAAGAAAATTGGTTGCTTCGTTCTAGAGAAATTAAAATTTTAAAATATGACTATATTTTGTGAGGTGAACAGTGTGAAAAGTGAACCTTTACTGGGGTCAAACATTTGACGGCTCTCCTGCATTCATATTTGCCATATTTTTTATAGTTTGTGATTATGCCTACATGCTTTATTTTAAGGGTAAATAATGCAAATTCATCGAGAAAAAGTATGCACACTCATAAAAAATCACGTTTTTGTGCATGTTTTTGTATTTTGTAATATCACCTGTACTAATTAATAAATATATTAAAAGTTAGAACAATTAAGATTGTGTTTTTGTACGTTCGAATCCGTTCCTTGATCGAGACGTATTCTATTTGTTCACTTCTGCACTTTGTGCAAGAAAATTCTGGAAAACTGAAGAGTTGACTCCAAAGTTGCTAGAAATTAAGAACCTCATCCTAATGTGGTGACTTTATGAGACCGATGAAAGAGTTGATTAAATCTCTGTGTTAAGTTAGGGAAATTTGCGCCAAAAATTCAAAAGTTGTGACTTCGACATTAATGAGCTTAGAAAAAATTAAAGAAGGTCATGAAATATTCTCAACTGAATATTTTCTGCTTTACTCAAAACTTACAACAATAGAAGTTTGTTTAAAGATTAGGAAGGATAAAGAAGGAATCTATCAAAAAATTTGGAAACAATTTTAATATTTTTAAGTCCGTTTCGTGTTAAATAATATGTATTCTTTATCAGCTGAATCTCCACTAGATTTTAGCTCCACTAGATTTAGTCAGTCGTGTGATCTGCCTGCCGGTGTAGTTTCAATACACACAATACATGTTTTTCGTTTAATCAGTTTCTCTAAGAAATGTGTTATAGCTCTGGGGAGTATTTTTTTTTTTGTTTTCTGTTACACCAGATTTTTTAACAGATATTAAAATCTGTATCTCTGAGTTCAAATCTGCAATCAATTTCATTCTCCAGGACTTAGTTTTTTTAATGACATTTTTAGTCAATTTTCGCTAAAAATGTTTCGTTTAAAAATGTTAGTTATAACAGGAAGTCGCTTAAATGTAGCGATGCACTTCTATGGCAGTTAGTACGCATGACTAGGATTAAAATTGTATGGAAACCCATTCCAGGAAATATAGTCATTAGCCACTAGGGGTGCTTCCCTATTTTGAACTGTTTCTTCGGGAGCTTCTGAATAGGTCAAAAAAGGAAGAGCTCCTAGCCGTGTGCGATTGACGATTCCAAGCATGGGATTCTATTCAATTTTAATTACGTATTATGTGTGCTGACTCTCCCAGAAGTCATTCACGTGACTCCCTGTTATAGATAACATATAGATAACGCTTATAACATGTTATATATGTTATAGATAACACTTGTAATTTTAGCCCAAAAATTGACTAAAAATTTTATTTTTAAACTATTCTGTAGCTTTAAGAATAAAATTAATTTCAGATCAGAAATACCTTCAACCAAATTAAGTATTATTAAATATTTGTATAAATGCAATAAAAAGTTTGTTCTTGCTTCAAAAAAATAATCTTATTTTATTTCATAGTTTATCTCACTCAAATTGAATTAACATATGAACTTGTCTTAAAACAATGCAATCCTTTTTAAAAGCGACTATTCAATCAAATAGCAAAACACATTCGAATATTTTATTATTAAGTATGACCAAACTTTCGGATATCATGTTATTCCAATAGCACTGATTAACCTTTCGATGCTGA
The DNA here is from genome assembly GCF_043381705.1 of Parasteatoda tepidariorum. Classification (NCBI taxonomy): domain Eukaryota; kingdom Metazoa; phylum Arthropoda; class Arachnida; order Araneae; family Theridiidae; genus Parasteatoda; species Parasteatoda tepidariorum. Next base: position 17,271,609 of record NC_092213.1, read on the forward strand.
GTTTAGTTTGAAATATTTGCAATTCTAAATCACTTGTCTGATTGCTTTAACAAACATCATGCAAAATTTGCTTAATATGATGTACTGATCAAAAATGTTTATTTTTGGTCGAAGAGAGATTGAATAATTTAAAGTTTTGGAACCAAAATATACGAGCGTAAGTTCTGCTAAATTTACTGTAAAATTTACATACTTTTTAAAGATAATTGAAAATGTCTTAAAAGTGTATTAATATGCAATGATAAGTTATAATTTAAGCTAAAAAACCAATTTCACTGAATAAATACAAATTGCTCAGATAAAAGTGTGTAAAATTCAGAGCATTATGTAACTACTCTTATTAAATTTATTACGGAAATCTCACGAAATATTGAGATGAAAGTAAAACTTAATTCTTATTTTAAAGAGAAATGTTTAATAAGATTATTTTTTATGATTCATTACTAAATTACAATAATATTAAGAAATTAAGAATTAATACTAATTAATAGAATATTAGTAGAAATAATACTACGGCTATATTTAATTAACTATTGCTTAAAGGGAAGCATGAAAATATATGTGCATATAATGAAACTAATCTTATTAAACTTGAAACTGAATTCCCAGAAAGAACACGCGGATGAAAGTAAAATTCAATTCTAACATCAAAGAAAACTGTTAAATAAGCTCATATGTTCTAATTAATTAAATTGTAAAAAAACTAAAATTTCCATCGGTAAAAATAATTAAAAAAAAGAATATTAAAGATTATAAAATATTTAAATTGATAATTTAAAAAGAAATGTTGTATTTGGTTCGTTAAGTAATGCTATATAAATCTTAATCACTTTCAAAAATTTTCCTAAGCCATCATTTTCTAATTTAAATTAATTCTAAAATGTTTCGAAAATGTAATAATTTCCTTTGGGAGATTTTTTTTCAAATGCAATTAAGAACATCTAATGTATGAAACGTTATAACGAAACTAATAATTTCCATTTTATTTTATGGCCTCAAAATACAATGTTAATATTTATATATTGAATATTTTTTTATATTAAGTAAAATATTATTTAGCATTTTAAATTTAGAATCATTTTGAAAAAAAAGTTAAATTCTTGAACAAAAAACTGCATATTCAGTGTCATACTTGATTTTAAGTTTGAAATCAAAAAGGAATGCAAGTAGTTCTTTTATATATTAATTTTTTATATTAATTTTTTAAAATTAATAACATGAATATCACAAAAAAAAATAATTAATTAATTTTTGTGACTGCAAGTACAGTGTATGAAACCCTGACTCTTTGAATACATTTTAACGCTAATCCAAACGTTGTTGTGCCATACTGATTATTTTATTGTTTTTTTATGTTTGTTTCAAAATTAAATAAAAGCAATCACTTACAACCATAACATAAACAAACCACTTTCTTAGCAGTAAATCTGAATCTTCTTCTTCAGAAAGAGCTACGTGAAAGAAAAGAAATCCTGAGGAAATTCAATGATAGCTTTCAGTACTCACTGTGATAAGAAACAAAGAACTCCTTAGGAGAATGAATAATAACTCTCAGTACTCACTATGGTTGAAAATATGAAAATGAAAATCTTTAGGTGATTCTATAATTACTATTAGTACTTGTTATGGTAAGAAACGAAAAAGTCCTTATGATATTGAATAATAAGTCTAGGCACTTACTGTGCTAGAAGAAAATTAAAAAAAAATATTTTGCTGATTGAAGAATAATTCTCAGTACTGTTGTAAGAAACTAAACAAAAAATTATTTCAGATTCAATAATAGCTAACAGTACTCACTGTGATAAAAAATAACGAAACCCTTGGTAGATTCAATAATAAATCTCGCTGATCTCCATGGTTAAAAGAAAAAAGGAAGACTTATAAGTGTTTCGATAATTGCTGTAAGTACTTATTTTGGTAAGAAACAAACATTCCTTGGGATATTGAATAATAACTCTCAGCACTCTAAAAAACCGAAAAATCCTTTCCTTATTTGAAAATAATTCTCAGTACTCACTGTTATACGAAATAAAGAAACCCTTGTGAGATTGGATAATAACTCTCAGTACTCACTATGGTAGGAAAAAAGAAAAAAATAAAGAAAAATTTTAGGTGATTCGATTAAGCACTCACTGTGGTAAGAAGCAATAAAATCCATAGAATATTGGAAACAGAATCTTGAATTCAATGGAATAAAAAAGAAATTTCTTTGGAGATTCGATAATGACTCTAAATATTTGCTGTTGCGAAATACAAATGAAATCATTTAAATAGTTGATAATAACTCAAATAATTCATTGTGATACAAAAAAGTAATAACTCTACTCACCGTAGTAAGAAGCAAAAAATTCCTTTGGAGATTGGTTAAAGGTAACTAATGCGAATAAAGCAAAAATAAAGGCTCTGTAGTTTCGATTCTATAAGCAAGAATATTCATCATTATCGAAATAAGAAATATCGATAGAATACAAGAGATAAACATATTTACTAATAGGGGGAAGTGGAACACGCTTAATCAATAAAACAAATGAATAGGGTCAGTAAACAATTGTAAGGGAGATGAGAATTACAGATGCCAAGATGTAAAATTTAAATTAAAATAGATTTCCAAACATCATGTAAAAAATACAATACAATAAAGATCCTTAACTAAATTAGAAATTTTTTTCAAAATGTGAAATGATTCCCAGAAGTTCAGATCCGTATCTGTAAGGCAGTGTTGAATAATTTTAGCAGAAGAAAACTCTCCCTGGCATTAGAATTTTAGCTAAATAGGGCGATGAAAAAGATAAATATTTACAGTAAGATAATATTGTTTGTTCTGTTTGATTAAAAGGAAACTAAATATTTTTCTTTGGATATCCGAAATACATATAAAGTTTAAAAATGTTAAATACACGAAACAATGGGAATAAAAGAAATGACAACAAATGAGAAAAATATATCTGAAAAATAATTTGAGAAGATTACATTGACAGCTATAAGCCTGGCATACTGAAATGAAATGTACTCAGTTAAGTATTTTCAAAAACTGACAGTTTATTTACTTATTTTTTTAAATAAATCCAACAAAAAGTTCGTGGAATAGTGCCCGATGGATGACAGATAAAAATGCAATTTAAGATTTTTAAAACACAGCAAACCACTTCTTACTCTTAAAATTGGAAAAAAAGCAATTTCTTTTTCCCTTTAATAAAAGACTTACTGATATTTTGATTTGATAAATGTATTTATTTATTTTTTTACAGACAAGTCACAATTTCTAAATTTCTTTTCATAATTAAACTACCACAGAACTCTATAGAATTTAATCTAGACTAATTTATTTATTCCTGTGAAACTTACAAAAATAATTGAATCGTGGTGTAGAGACAATATTTTCTAGCCAAATGTACTTCAAAGTTTTTTTTTTTTTTTTTTTTTTTTTTTTTTGTAGAGNACTGTGCACAGTAGGAAAATCAATTATTAAAAAGAATTATTCCTTTTTAACCCCTAATTTGTACAGTTGTAATTAATTTCCTTTACCACAATATGTCCCGCCGTTTGGAGCTATCATCTTGTCGTGGTGGGTGGATTTACGTGCGTCAAGGACCTACTGAGCTATGCCGGCCGTAGCGTAACTACTAGTAGAGCCTCCCAAGCCGAACAGGTCAGTGGGGAAACACCAGAGTAAACACCATGGCCCTCCAGGTTGAGGGTTGAGCATAAGGTTAGTAATTCTATCTGGTAAAAACCTACTTGGTACAGAAACTGAAATCGTGCAGATTCATCTCTCTGGAATGGATGAAAGCCCTCTACAAAATATGTCCTTCCCAGTTAGTATGAATCCGGTTTGTGAAATTGAAGACCTCTGCTCCAATTCGGAGTGATGAGGAATATGTATATATGTGTACTACAAAATGTTTCTCAATAAGGCATTATTATGCAATTGTTTTCTTAATATAATTTAGGAAAAATATTTTCTGTTCTAATAATAATTATAAATTTTTTTTGTATTAACAGAAAAACTTATTAAGCTGTTCTGGGATATAAGTACTGATGGAAAAAACCGTAAATTAAGAAAATAAATAATTAACCAGTAAATACCGTTTCAATTTTTATTAATTTTATGCAATCTCTTGTTTATGATTCGTTTTTTTTATCAACGATTAGATTGTGTTATCTTTCTGTCTAATGATAGTTGGGATACACGATTTTCTCTAAATGATAAAATTTAGTTAAATTTGTTTGCTCATCAAATAACTATAATTGGGAATCAATTTTAGGTTATGGTTAACTGTGATACCTAAATATTTAATATATAATACAGATTCTAATGGAATACATTCACCAACTGAGCCAGAATTTGAGTGAAGAATGATAGGAATATTATTATTAGATTTGTTAACTTGCTGAAAGTCAATAAATCTGGTTTTATTAGCATTAACTGCAATATATAAATTTTATTAGCTCAACTCGGCCAGTACATTTATCTGTGGCAGTTACAGCATTACGTTACTGATACTAAGATCCTGGTGCGAATCCAAATGACACCAAAGAAGGTTTCTCTCGCAGTTTCTCCTCATCAGTGACCACAGACAACCAATGTTCAACTTCTCCTCTTCTTTCAGATTTAAGCATTACACTATTTCTCCTCGTTCCTCGATTCGTCTTGATTCTACAAACAAATTGCAGGAGATGCAAAGATGTCAATATCCGAATTTAGGATAGCTTGTATGAGCATTATCTTAATTTATGGCCAGCGTCCATTTTTGAAGTTATACTTCTTATGCGACTTCCAACAAGGTTGCGCTAAACGTTTAACGCTACATTTTTATTGGCCGGGAAATCACGTGGTAGGATCCAGCTTTCCCTCATTCATTTCCATATTGTTTTAGTTCTCACTAGCAGAAAAATAATAAAAACCATAAAAGTATTGTTTTTTTATAAATATTTTTTTAGTTTAATTTGATACACATATAATTTAATAGGATAGTATTTTTTATTTTCAAATTTAGTGGATAACAATTGTAAAAAATGAGTGAAAACAATCCCACGGACAATGCGACGGATTTAAGGTTATGTCAAGGTACGTCTCTTGTGAATATCAATTGATTGTTAGGTTTTCTCTTCTGAAATTACATTATGACGCATTCACATACATTATTAATACAAATACATTTTCCAGGGCGAGACGATGAGGCAACCACAAGCACTTCCACTGGTTCAAGAGGTCCACGAGGGAAAAATGCACAATATTACCGTTATTACAGAGCACGGAAGCGAGCGGAGCAGGAAAAAGAGTCGTTGAATAGAACTAATGATCCTTCTACGACTGCTGATTCTTCTTCAATTAACGTCGCAGGTTACGAAGTTTAACTTCTTCCGCGGGGAGGGACTCCACGCACTATTTTTTATGTGAAAAATATACGTGCCGACCTGAATTTTTATGGTCACTATAGCCATACGAGCATATATTAATTTTACGATCAGTGATTGGTAAACATTTGCCGGTCACTAATCATAATCAAAGGGTGGAATTTCTTAGAGTGCGTAAATTTTCAGATTTGAAACATTCTTTTAATTTATCATATTTGAAACCATAAAACAATTCAAACGGTATATTTAAACATTTAATCATTTATATTTTTCTTTCTAAAATGATTTGTATAAATACAAATTTTTAAATAAAACAACTTCTTCTGTTCAAATGAAATTTTCAAGTTTATTCTTTTTTTAAACATGAATATTTTCAATTTCAAGTGGTTGAATAATATTTGTAATACTTACAAAATTATCAGGAATCATTGCCAAGTAAACTTATTTCTGACGCTACATTTTATAAAAACGTTAACAATTCAGCGAGATAATTTTGAGCAATTATTTCTCTTTAAAAATACATTGACTTTTAATCATTTTAATGTCTTTTATTAAAAATAAAATTATAAGAGTTAAACTATTTTCACAAAGTTTAATTAAAATCCGCATTAAAGTAAAAATTTTTCCTAAAGCGTCAACAATGTATTAATTTTCGGGAAATTAATTATGAGAAAAAAAGATGAGAATAATGAACTTAATAATTTTGATAAGTATTTAAATCCAATACCCATTCATTATTATTCATAAGTAAACAAAATAAATAAACTTCTAAGCTCTTCAGAGTTTCGTTTATATTGTAATATGTTTGAACAAATTCTACGAAATTAAAATGCGTAATCTTAAGTTAATGTTAAGAATTAAGATTAAGTAAATAAGTCTCATCGGAAAGTTTAGTGAGAGTTTTAATAAGCTTTACATAGCTTTGTAAAATATACAAATCAACGATCACAAAGGCATACCTCTAATTTTGCTAGAGAAATTATCTTTTTATTTATTCAAAGCTTAATAAATATAGGCATACTTAATATCGATGTACTTCTAAGCTACTTAAAATTTAGTTGTTATTATTAACTATTTCAACAAATTGAAAAGTATAATATTCATGAGTTGGCAATTACGTTGCAGTTGTGTTTTTAAATTTTAACACTTCTATGAGATTAAATTATTTTAGCAGATTGTGTTATATCACTAAAAATACGTTGTTTTGTTTGACATGAATCAATAGTTTGTTTTATCGATACATTAAATTTTTTTAAATTTTCAGAGTACTGAAATAACACATCAAATTGACAAAAATTAGCACTTAAGCATCTCCTTCTTTTTGTTTTTATCTTGGTTCAAATGAGGCAAAAGCTGCTCCTGACATTTGTGCTGTTAATAGAGAGGGTTCCATAACTAAAATATCTCTTATGATTGATGCACCAAGTTTAAAAATGGAAATTCTGATTCACGGAGAAATAATTCTGGTAAAAATATGGTTAATGACCTTTCCGTTAAAAAAAATATTATTCTGGTAAATAAAGCGATAATATACGGCATTTATATCATTCATTTGGACATTATTCCGTTAATATGGGAACGGTTTACCGAATTATCTGGCTTTCAAAATTATCGTTTTATTATCATACGTTTAGTAAAAAATACAAAATGTAGAAAAAATTTAACTGAATAATTAGTATTATGCCATGATCTAAGGTATCATGATAAATTATCGAATTTCATCACATATCATGAAATTATGTTTTTCTGTTAATTTTACCAAAATTATCATTTAATTTTATTTATTATATTAAATAATTTCACCAATAATCAAAAATAATCCTGCTTTTTGGTTTTCACAAAGAGCTAATAACTTTTAATCTAATGATCGGATTTTCCCGTGCTAGAAATCAATCTTAATGGTTCACGGGGATTGCAAATATACTAACCTCAACCGATTTTGTTCAAATTTTGTATTTAACCATGTAAAATTACATAAATTAAAATGATGTAAAAAATTGCATACCTTGCAATTCAATTTTTTTGGGCTATTATTCAGTAAAATAATAAATATCTATTAAAATTTATTTTTTTTGAATCGAACTATCTTTGGATAAATAAGTTTTATAATTATGTGCAATTTTTTTTTAATTCGCTTAAGAAATTCTCGAGTTCTAAAAAAATAAAATTAACATTATGGGGTCCAATGTTTGCTCCGCCCTCCAAATCAAACTATGGGGACTATATATCCCAGATTGCGGTTATCCCCTATATTCTGGTAGTGAGAAATCTGAATTTCGTCGAAAAAAATGGTATGTTCCTTCAGAGAAAATAGATCTCAAAGATTTCAAAGTTTAAAATACCGACTGCACTAATTAATTAACATGTATTAGATCATCCTTTCTAACCATTAAGAATGAGTTCTAGAATGTAGGGTAGTCCGTTTATTTTTGGCGCATTGTACATCATAAAAAGTAGATTCCTGTTCCTGTCGCTGAAAATTTCTGATGAAAAAAAAATTGTACAAATAAAATTTCTTAGCTTTTTAAATTATAGGAAGTACGTCATATAATTCAAATAAAATTTATACCGTCTGGCAGTGAACAAAAAATATTAAATTTTAATTAATTATTATTGTACATGAGTTTTAACAATAAAGTAAATAAATAAATAAATTCAATATTTACAGTTCGAGTATATCTGACGACCAAATACATTTATTTTTCAATGCTGCATCAATTAGTAACAATTCTTTTTCACAGAAAATAAAGGACTACTTAAAGAAAAATCTCGTCCTATCGCATTTTCTTTTTTGAAGTCAAAAAACTGCAATTTTACTATCATCTTACTTTCAATCTATCATATATATTCATCATTAGCACACCATTATACGCACCGAAACATTTTCTGAGCGTAATCAATCACAATAGCAGAAGATAAGAATTTTTTAATTATGTTATAATGATTGATGATGGTGTTATAAAAAGTTATCCAACTGTTTCCAGAATTTTGATGACCAGTGAATTACGTGAAGTAATCGGAATTTTTTTTCAGTTATCGCAAAATGTTGGAAACATATTTGTGTAATGTCACGTGATTAATGATGACTCAAAGAAAAATGTAAATTTGGCTGAGTCTAAGTTCATATCATTGGTAGAAATCATTCAAGACATTGTCACTATTTAAAAAAAAGTAAAACAAATATTAAATGTTTCAGTTCCAAAAGTCCAATGGCCGTTAAAATATTTATTTTCTATGCATGTAAACTCACGATCGAGACAGTTATTGATGCAATTTTTTTTATTGAAACGAATAAATAAGAATAAAATATTTCGATCAATTAAGTGATTTTGTTAGCAAAAAGCTGAGTTGCATTTTAATTAATTTTTAAAAATGCACAGAAAAAAAGTAATGTCTAAAAATTTATGAGAATTTACTGCAAGCCATTTATGCAGAGTTTCCTGCAAGATTACGAAGAATTAAAAATGATGAAGTTTTTGAAAAAAAAAATTGAGACTCAACAATTTTGCACAGAATTAAAAATGAAAAAGTTTCTGAAAAGAATACAAGACAATATTTACAGACTCAGTCATTTTACTGATTAAAAATGGATTAGTTTCCTAAATACAAGGAAAAGTTTTATAGACACGGTAATCACACAAAGAAATAAAAATGGTATATTTCTGAAAAAATGCAGAAGAAAAAATATTTATAGGCTCAGTAACTTTACAGAGAATTAAAAATGGATTATTTTCTAAATACAAGAAAAAGTTTTATGGACTCAGTGTTTGTACCAAGAATTAAAAATGGTAAATGTATGGAAAAAATGCAAGAAAAAAAATATTAACAGGCTCAGTAACTTTTTGTGCAGAGAATTTTTTGTGAAAAAAATACAAGAAACTCTTTACCGGATCAGTAATTTTACAGAGAATTAAAAATGGAAAAGTTCCTGAAATATCACAAGAAAATATTTAGAGACTCAGAAATTTAATAGAGAATTAAAAATGGTAAAAGTTTCTGAAAAATTAAGAAATATTTACTAAATTAAAAATTTTACAAATGTAAAGTGAGTAAAACTCTGTAAAATTTGATAGTGTTGGGGGTTGAGTATTACCTAAAAATGGAATTCAATCAAATAAAGCACGAAACACAAGAATTCTGAATTGCATTGCAACCCATGGACGTAATCGTCTGTGTTCGCTGCCAAGTGTTGTTGTTTATAAGAGATATGTAGGATACAGATCTGTATTGAAGCAGTCATTTGAGCTGTAAGCGATTTGATTAGCTGGTGAACAATCTTATTGCTCCTCGTTCAGTTCCATCTGTCAATCCGCAAATTATGTGCATATCAGCCAGCTCGGTGCTTTTAAAATGTTGTATACTTGACGTCTGCGACAATGCAAACTGTTTCCTCCCAGCTCTTGCGAACAACAGCACAATGAAGACGCTATGTCCATGGGTTGTTATGCATTCTGAATCCATGGGACATTCTCTACATCCCCTTAAAATTTGTCTCATTAACTCTGAGGCACCATGTATTGGAGAGGTTCTTGTATTTCACTCCGTATTTTTGCAGAGATTTCCAGTAGGGTTATCGCGATAAAATTTAACCTTGTGTTCCTATCCCTGTTGTACCTCTTTTTGTACCCTGTTTGATGTTAATAGATACTAATCTAAGAAAATTGACAAAAACATTATCTTTATTTCTAATTAAAGTAGTGACTAAGACTGTGTTATTGTTTGTGAACCTCAGTTCATATAGTATGAGTGGTGCATCGTAATTATCCTATTTAAAATTTAGAAGTTTAACTTGAACCAAGCTTAAACCCTTGTATTTTTATTCCAAAAAATTATTTTGAAAGATGGTGTTCTTTTTCACAAAAGCTCTTTGGATACCAGAGTTGGACCTTATAACGGACGCATTACTCAAACACAGAGCAAAAAACAAGGAAGAATTAGATAAAGCCTATTTTAACAGCACAAAACTATCCTAACCTCCATATTCACCCGGTTTGAAACCGATGGATTTCTCATCGTTTGGTCCATCTTGGATTCTCATCGTTTGGTCAAGTTAAGATTTCTCATCGTTTGGTCAAGTCTTTGTTTTGAATTTCAAAAGACTTTGGGCATCCGCAAAAAACTTCTCTGTGCTAGAAATGACCAACCCATCATTACGTGAGCCATCGTCCATAGCAGAAAATTCTGATGAAAGGGAGGGATCTCCCGAAAAGTAGAGAGGAAAAGTTTATCAAACTTTCGCAAGTAAAAGAGATAGAAAGTGCTATCAAAATCTCGCAAATAAGTCAACAGAAAATTAGTTCAAATTTTTACGAATTATTATCAAGGTGAAATTGACCATGGTTCGAGAAGCAGGAGAAAATTATTTTAAAATATGGTGTCAGGTTCATATATGGCAACGTTACTTTTAAAAAGTAACGAGTAAAAGTACAAGTATTTTTTTAAAAAAAGTAACGAGTAAAAAGTAAAATTTCTTATTTTAAAATGTAACGAGTAAAAAGTACAAGTAAAAGTACAAGTACTAAACAAAAAAAGTAACGATTTAAAAGTACATTTCTAGGAAATCGAAAATTCAAAGCAACCTGAAATTTTATTGAATAATATTGCTATGTTCTTTAATGGTTATGCAAAATTTTTGTTATTTATTTAATTATTTTTAATTTTGAAAGTTATGGACATTAATTTATTTTTAAATTCGGAAGAAAGTTATAATGTAATTTTATAATATAATCGTATAATATAATTTTAAAATCAAATATAATTTTAATATCAAACTTTTTATGGATTTACACAAAAAAGAAATTTTATCTAATGATTTTAGTTTTTAGTTTATTATTTTTATTTATTATTTTTATTTATTTAAATTACCATTGATTTAAAATTGTTTTATTCTATAGAAACGCGTTTTAAAAGCACAAACATAAACAAAGCAAACACGGGGTTTCAGATAGCTTTGTGATCTTTGAGCTAGTAAAAAATAATTGAATGTGCAGTATAAGTTGAAACAGAACAGTCTACAGTTTTATTTGTAACAATGGCTAATGCTGAAGTCATGCGAGAAAATCATTTTCCGAACATTTCTGCCTAACGGAATAATTAAAATTTGTAAACGAATTTTAGTATCAGCGGCTAAATTAATACCTTCGAGTTTTCAAGAGTTAAAATAGTAATTATAATAGTTTTCAATAGCACAAATAGTTCTGAAGTTCTTAGAGATTTGACTGGGCGTTGTTTGACAAGGTCGGGCATAAACAAAATTTTAGTAAAAAATGTACTAGGTAAAAATGCATTTAGTAAAAACTGCATTAAGACCAAAATGTATTATTAGTGAGTTCAAAAAGAAAATTGAAAAACATAAGAGAGCCGTCTTTTAACTTTCAGGAATTTTAAAAGGTCAAGGTATTTAAATACGAAGTTAGCTGTGAATGCATATATATTGCACATTAATTTTATAAATTAAAAAAAACCTAAGCATTTTTTTTTAATTTAATTTTTTTTCTTTTTTTTTTAGAGAGCTTACCGAGTTTTAGAAAAAAGTAACGATTTCATTCGACATTTCCGTTACAAATACTTGTACTTTTTCCCTAAAAAAAGTAACAAAAGTACAAGTAAAAGTACTAAATTTAAAAAGTAACGAATTACAAGTAAAAGTGCGTACTTTTTGCTTGTACCGGCGGTACAAGTAACGAAAGTAAAAGTACTGCCATATAAGGTCAGGTTCCTTTATATTTGTTTGCGTAAAAATCCTTTTCACAATGATTCCATTCAGAAACTTGTCAGAGATGCATCAAAGATCAATTTTCAAATACCTAGCAAAGTTTCCTGGTTTTCATTTCATTTTTACCTTGAGCGCTTATGCGTTTAATATTTGATTTGACGATTAGACATTTGTTTGATACTTGTGAGACGAGTGTTATGGATAATGTCAATTTTCATCTATGAAAAGGTAACCCAATATAGAATTGCGAAAACATGTCTTAAATAGTAGTGAATTGGAATTGAATAGCTGTAGACGCGCTACATATTATAGCTGTAAATCCTGTATTTCTTATTGAGGAAAACGCGTGTATAGAAAAAGCAAAGATTTTAGACTTTACAAACATTCAAAATTCTTTTCTTAAAGGATTTTTAGCATTTAGGAGTAATAAATTCAGATTCGAAAGAAATGAATTCTTGGTATTTTACTCTCAAGAAGCATAAAAACAAAGCATGATAAGGAAGGCTCAAGGCCTTGTGTATTTTAGAGTGGATTGAAAACATGTCGTTCTGTTTTATATCACTGTAAAGTATAAATGTTTACGATATTCTAGTATTTCCTACAACTCGAAGATTTCCCTGAGAAAATGTGCATTTTTCTAATAGCCTTTTTAGTAATACCAGTTGTAAAACAAAATATCTCTATATAAAATTTTAGCATTTTTATTTATGGCCCTTCAAAAATTCCACTTGTTTTATAACTTTGTTTTGATCGTAATGTAAGTGTATATTAAAAAAAACTTAAATACATTAAATTTTTAAGTTCATCGAGCATATATGCTTGATTGGATATATTTTTTGATGGGTTTTGACATTGATTCGCTACATTTGAATAGTGTTTTTATTCTCCTCAAGCAAATTGTTTTGGGGACATGAAATGGTTTGAATTAGTCCAGAAGCATCATATCGTCGCTTTGAAACTAAACCGTTGTAACTCAAAAAAGTTGAAAAATGAGATTTTAGGGTCATTTTGTGTAAAAAAAGTCACCCTTTTAGAAAAACAACCTGTTATCTTTATAGTTCCATAAAGTTAATTTAGAGAGCAGATAAATCGTCATCGCGTTGCCGCGATTAGCATTAGCGCGGGAAGTTTGAAATCGCTCTCCTGAAAAACTTGCTTTTTTGAGTTACCACGGTTTAGTTTCAAAGCGACGATATGTAATTGACGAAAATTGACTGATAAAACACAATGAATTCTTTAGAGTTAAAAACATAATATGGGGTAGAAACTTCTTCGAATTATCCTCCTTTTTATTTTAGAACATTTATGATTATTTAGAGGTAGGTATTTAAAAACCCTATTTAAGAAATCATGTGTAAACCATATTTTTAAGAGAATTTCATTAATTAAAATTTAATGTGTATTCAAGAAATTGGAATTTATGTGACTCAAAAAGTCAAATATGACTTACATAAATTTTAACAGTGTGTTGTATAAAATGCCTGCAGAAAGTTAAACATGTAAAACATTTAAAACGAAAACTTAACTACCATCTCAGCATCTTATCTTCAACTTCAATATAATTTAATGTTACAAAATATTTTAAATAAATCTACCTTTAAAATGTTTTTAAGTTATTTTTACCTTCAATTGTTTTCAAACACTGATTTGGTGCCCTCGCAAAGGAAGCACGCGACGAAGATCAACCTCGAGTCGGCACCTGTGCAGATACGAATACTGTCTCCAGGCGAAGGATATACAATCAGCTTTTTAGCAAGGCAACGATCCCCGATCTAAACTGCCCAAGAAACCTCTCCTCTACAATAGCTAGGCTACGTACTAGACATTTCAAAGGCATGAAGATCTCAAGCACTAATATACAATCCTATCCCATCTGCAAGTACTGTCCTCATTTGCAACTAACTCCAGACCATGTTTTTGACAGCCAGGCCATTATCGGCTCCTTCTTTCAACTTGGAGCACCCCTTATCGAAATTCTCCATGGCCATCGGGCTCCAGAACTTGTAAATCTTGTTATAAACACTTTTGGGAGACTCTAATCTTTGCATTTGCAGTGTATGCATAGACACGACAGCAACAACAACACTGATTTGGTTTTTGCAAAAAAAAAAAACTAATTTCAAAAACATTTTAAATAACTATACATGAGGGAGTGGGGTGAGATCGGGTAGTAGTGAAAGACCGATTATCTCGATTGGGTGGAAATTAGAGCTGTTCAAACTCTGAATTACACTTTACTAGTCAAGAAGAAGGATCTACCATGATAGCGTTGTTGTTGATTAATTCACGGTATCTGTATAAATAATTTCATTTTACTATGTCAAATCAATTATGATCCTTTGCTTTTAAGCTAACATGATTTATTTGTCAATGCAGTTATAAAAATTCTCCAAGTCCAATTTATTGTACGTTTGTTTAAGATTCTTACCCTAACAAACAATCAAGAATTAGTTCAATAGTAGCACTACCCTGTTTCGTTCCTATGATCTACGCTCGTATGGGGAGTGTGGTTACTACCAAGTCAGGTGCCCACCCACCAATTGATTTGTGTATAGGCTGTGCCCATGAAAGCTGCAGTACAGTGGAGAAAAAAGACAAAAATCAAGGCTGAACAAATGCTTTTCGGGACCCTGGATAGAATTTATTGAAGGGATCTATACAAAACACACTCTTTAAAAAATTAAGGTGTTTCTGAGGTTGTTTCATGGTTGACAAATGTTAAAAAATACACCTGAGGTAGAAAATGAGATTATGTTTTACACCAAAAATAATCTCATTAATAAATCTCAATTTCAACCTGAATGACACTTCACAAAATCAACCTCATATATAACTCAGAAATAACTTAATTTAGATCGATTGAAATTATTCACACGTTAAATATACGTATTCGCTGTAAGTGTAGAAAAAATAATCCGTGCACCTCAAGAACAACCTGCCTGAGCAGGGTTGCTCTAAAGTAGATTTTCGTCAATCTCAAAACAACCTCAAGTGTATAAGACAACTTCATACACATTGATTATACACCTTGAAAGGTTGATCTTTTAAGGTTGTTTATGAAATCAGCTTCGAATAAACCTTCGAACAACTCAAAACAACCTCATATAAACCTTAAAAATATCTTAAATTTCTGTATATATACTATACAATATATTATATTATAGGAATAATATATATACACAACTAAACAATGAATATTTTGATTAAATTTGGAAGTTTCTAAGCCAAAGAGTTAAATTACGAAAGACTTTCGAATACTTGGTATTATATCTTATCCTCCCATATATATATATTTTGAAATCTGCATATGTTAAAAGCAAATGTGATTGAAGATTTTTTTCGGAGTTCGAAAAATTTTCTATATTAAACAATATTAACAGAAAGATATTAATTATTTTATATTTTGAATTTATTTTCTTGATGATTTTACTAATGATTAATTAAATGTCACGTAAAAGAATTACTAACTGTAAAAAAAGGTGAATCAACAAAATAGACTCAAAAGATTGAAAAGATAATTTTCTTTCTGAAAAAGGAAGAAAATAGCTTTCTTTGGATAACTTTAAGTAAAAATATCACCGAATTAGTAATAATATGAAAGATATGGAATCCTTTCAATTACCATGAGCGTAAAATGCTGTAAAACTGTCAATTCTTAAGCTTTTATTCAGCACGAGTGAATAATATGTCTGGGATGTGAAATTGCAAACATC
Organism: Parasteatoda tepidariorum; assembly: GCF_043381705.1. Taxonomy (NCBI): domain Eukaryota; kingdom Metazoa; phylum Arthropoda; class Arachnida; order Araneae; family Theridiidae; genus Parasteatoda; species Parasteatoda tepidariorum. The sequence continues at coordinate 17,287,395 of NC_092213.1, forward strand.
AAATAGGTTTATGATATTGAAAATTACGTATCAAATATCGATAAATGAAATAAATAAGATGAGTATGGCTACTATATTTTTAGATGACGTAGTAATTCAAAAGGGAAAATTATTTTCCCCAATTCACAATCTATTCGAATTTATTCCTATATAGCTTTAATAGTTTTTACAATTTTTATGTATATAATTACCCTTAAAATTGCATATTGGTTCAATGACGACAAAGACTTATTTTTTTTTCCTTTGCAGGTATATTGCGTAAAATAAAAAACGGACCACACGTTAATAACTTTTGATCTAATGATCGAATCCTCACGATCTAGGACTTGTGGGTCGACAACGTAATCGACAACGCAGGATTATAATCAAACACGTAGAACATGAAAAAAATGTGAACTAATGCGCAGAAAGATAGAGAAAGAACAAAATGTTACAATGGTATATATACACTGTAAAAATTTTCATCCCAAATTTATGGTAAAATAACAGGCAGCAGTCTGTCCATCCAATTAACCGTAAAGTTTACGGTAAAGAACATTTTTCACCTTTATGGTTCTGAAATCATTTACATCTAGTATGATTAAAAAACCATGAATACAAAACTGTGCAGTTTTTTAACCATTTACAACTAGCATGGTTTCAAACTCTGGAAAAAGAAATTTCGCTGGACAAAGGAGATAGTTTGAAATCTTTATGGCTATGAGTGAATGAGAGAATCGTATTTAAATAGTCCAGAGTCGCAAATTTGGGAGTGCAAGACACACACTGGAAACTCATTTTTCGCCACATTTCTAGGACTGTACATTTCATCCACTTGAAATTCAGTTCAGTTCGCTATACTTCAGGAAGAAGATTACAGATAGTTTACAGAAAATTACAGGTTCACTAACTTTGGTACTACTGGTACGTTGATTACACCACAGACTCATTCTTATCGATTTGGAGAGGTGACCTATAACATGGTAATTAATTAATGCAGACGATATTTTAAGTTACAAAATAAGACACAAAAGCGTAATTTCTCTAAATAAACATACCTTTTTTTGACACATTCGGATTTTTGAACCCCCTTTGCAATACCTTGAGAACTTTTTTAACGAATTGAAAAGGTTTGTGCACGCAATTATAAAATTCGTTTATCCGTTAACAAAAAAAAGAACTTAATAAATATTTATAATTTTATTTAATAATAGTTAAAACAAAAATTGAACTTTTGAAAAATTTGAAGTCATAAAATTTTTGACACCATTTTAAAGTATGCAACTTTACATGGCAAAATATAAAATTTGATCAGTATCGGTTGAATTAGTTCTGAGAAATCGAATTTTTAATGTACTAATTAGCTCAAATTTTCCATTTTGACATGCAAATTTATATACTTAAAAATGATATTAAAATTGTATACCTAACAACGAATTTTTTTTGACTGTTGTTAAATATACCGCGAATTTCGCGAATTTTGTTAACTGTTTAATTATTGTACTTTTAAACCTAAACCGCATTTTGCAATAAGCCGGTAAGTTTGATTTCTTTTTTCTTTTATTTCATGCTCATTTTTAAAAATTTTTTTTTGCGATATCGACACATATATACAGAATAATTTTTATCTTAGGATAATTATTCTTTATTCAGAAATATCGCAGTATACCAATAGATGTGTCTGGATAACGACTATTGACTTTCCCATTTTTAGTTTCTCTTTATATTAATTTTTATTTTATTATTTGTGTTTTTATATATATATATATATAAGGAGTTACCTTGTTTTCCAGATTGGNACGTCAGCGATTAATATATATATATATATATATATATATATTGATTGTTAAAGTAAAAATGAAATATGTATTTATTAATATATGGCGATATTTTGTTTTATATATAATGAAAAAATTCTGGTAAAATTATCGCACTCTGACATTTCTGGTAGAAAAAGAGCATAATTCTGGTGAACAGAACTAGGTATTAAAACAATTCATTTGGAAATTTATACGTTCATATGGTCACGATTTTTCAGGAATTCCTCTTTCACAAATCTGGAAATTCCTCATAAAACACATTTAGTGAAGTATGCAAAACTGAAGAGTAAATTTAACTTATTAAATGATTTATATGCCGTAAGATATCATGTAAAAATTTTTACACCTATTATTAAGTTATGTTTTGTTGTTGATTTTTATTAATATAATTATCAAAACGCATTAGTAAGACTTTCCGAGGTCTTTTACCCTTAGAGCCACAATTGTAAATTTCTCCATGCTTTCATACGTTTACTAATCCTATCATATTTTTGTAATTTTACTAAACGTATCACACATTTATGCTTTACCATAATTTTATATAAAAGTATGGGCAGTTTCACTCATACTTTTTTTTCTCAGCATACAAAATCATTTTAAATGTTTGTATAAATTAAAAATAAAGATTACTAAAGTTGCAAATTTTAATTAAAAATCTTTTTTTTTTAAAAAAATAGTTTTTTAACAAATTCGTGAATAAAAATAAACAACTTTTCTATATTGGACACTTTCATTTCCTTTAGTAAAGTGACATGTTTTTATCCAAAAGAAAACCCTAAAGTAAAATAAGTGTGGAACATTTATATTTCCTTTAAAAAGAAAAGTGTTTTCGAAGCATCAAGGGATTTCAAGTCCGAAGCTAAGAGCTTTTCTAAGATCAAGAATATACTTTCTTTGAAAAATATTATCTCACCATTTATTTTCGTTTCTTTTTTTCAAGTTATCAGTGTTTTTTTTTTATTTTTGATATTACAAAAATATATCAAGTATCTAAAGTAAAAAAAAAAAATAAACAAAGCTCTTCGATAAAAAATGTATGCTCAAAACTACCAGAATATGGTAAAACGTTCTGCGTTTTTAACTCCAAATAGCTTAGTAGTTTTTACTGAAGAACCTTGGTAATGATTTTGGTAAAATTAACAGTAAATTTATAGTTTCAAAATGTGTGGTTAATGAAGTAAAATTTGGTAGTTTTAAGGAGATATATTACAGGATGGCATGATAATCATTTATTTGTTCAAATTCACCTTTCAATTTTGCATTTCTTACTAAATATGAGTTATTAAGAACTATAACTTTGAAGGCAAAAATTTCCAGTAAACTGTAGCCATATTAAAGAAAAAACTACAAAATGTATAGTTTTAAACACCACGTCTTTTGGTTGATTTTAATAATTAGAATTATGTTTTTTGTTCTAAAATTGCCGATACTATAAAGTTCGGTAATTTCATAATATTTTTTCTCCAGCAGAATATTATAAAAAATATAAACGATAAATATAGTTTAAAATAATTTAATTGAAATTTGAACGTCAAACAATACCATGAAGTAAAGAATTATGAATAGCAACTGAAAAAACCATTTTGAAAATTCAAGCAAATGAATAAAATAAAGATTAAAGTCACTGTGAACACTGTTAGAAATTTCTCGAAAAAATGGTTAAATAACAATATACTGAATGGTTATTTTACCATATTTAATCAATAGAGTGAAATAACGATAAATAAAATGGTAATCAAACTGTTAAGTTTCAGAAAAACTGTTTATTAACTGTTATTACTGTTAAACAACCGTAATTTTATCGCACCAACTAGAACGACCTAACGAAGATGCTTACATATCATATTCGAGCAGGCTTATCAGTAAATTTCATAATCGGTAGAGCTTGAGTTCGAGTCCTAGTGTTGGCACAACAATATTTTCTCCATTACCTTCAACACATGAGGAATTGCCCGGATGCTGGAAGTAATTTTGATGGTTTCTCATAAAGGTTTTCTTCAACACAATGCACATGGAAAAAAATTCCGTGCCTTCCAAAAGTGATCACAAATAGAGACAGTGGCTAAACAGAGGTGGTTTTTTTTTGAGGTTTCACAGTATTGTTTTATTTAAATATAACCGTAATTCATGGCACGTAAGTATGTAGTATAAAGTAAGTAAAACTCTTTAATATGTTTAGAAATTAATTTTTACCGACCCTATAACTGCCATCGACATTACGTATGATCGGAATTCGAAGTAATTGGAAAAAGATCAAATCGTTCAGACACTTCAGTACCAAAAATCGAACCACAGCCAAAACCGTGTTAGTTGAAGACTCTACCCACCACAAACTACGGATGTCTGCTTTCTATTAAAAAAAATAGTAGTGCATTGATTAGTTCGAAAGAAAACGCGTTATAAAAATGTGCAGAGACAAACTATAGTTTTTCGTAACTCTATTAACTAGAAACTTAGATGCGTTTGAACAAGAACGCGTAATTTAATAGAAACTCTTTTCTTTCTGTATTATTACGAAATAATGAAATTCTCCCATACGTTTTACAATTGTACAAGTCTTTACTTTAAAATAATTACTAAGCCTCCAGCTGTAATTTTCTGGATCTAAGAGTAATTTTAATGAAATTTAAAAAGTATAACACAGTTCTCTAAAAAAAACTCAAACTAATCAAACAACTTTCAATGTGTTTCAGTCGAAAATTTGAAATGAAACGTTCCCTTAGTTCTCTTAAAATTATATCAAAAGAATTGTGAAGAGAAATTTCTCTAAAAGAAAATACACTTTTACTCTATAATTAAATTTTTAAAAGCTTTCTCGGAAAAGTTTAGAAACTTTGTTTAAAAAAGAAGAAAATGAAAAATTGATTACTATTTTACTTGATGGAAATTTTTTTTTAAAATTATGTCTTTACTAAAAATAAAAAACTTCAGCATTTAATAAATAACCATTGTACAACTTAAGTAAATGTATTCAAAAGATAACGCGATGTAGTCAACTATACAATTTCCTATATATTCTATTGTTATTATTAAAGTTAATTATTAGTATATTTAAGGACTTAATTTTAATTTATAATTGCTAATACGCTATTTTTCAAACTATTGTAATATTTATATTGTAGCATAGTGCTTTTAGAAAGCAGAAACATCATTTTTAATAAAATGGCAAAAAAAATATTTAAAAAAAAACTTTACAATTATGTTTTATTATAAACTTAAATTTTTTAAAGACAAGAAAATAACTAGGTGAAGTAAGGTTTATCTACATGTCACGTATTTATTTAAAGCAAAAAAATGCGAAAATTAAAGCACAAATTATACAATATTTGTAATAATTACTCATACGGTAGTTCCCGTTCCGTAATAAAGAAGCATCCAAGCACTGAAAAAAATGGAAGAAACACAGAGATGTCGAAGAAAATCAAACAAGTTGACAATGAAAGAAAATGAAAAAGAATTGGCCAATAAAAGATTAGCAACGAGCTTGAGCAAATACCCCTTTTATTCTTTGCATCTTACTTTTTTAAATTCTTCTTCAGGTTTGCTCCAACTTCTTTAACGGACGATATTCCTTCTTCATTGTATAACATGATTTTTTTTATTTTCTTCAGTTTTATTATTTTCAGTTTATTTTCTTTCTGGTGTTTGCCCCTTTGTAACCGTATTTGAATACTAATGAAGATTCTTCATTACAAAACAATATATAATAGTTTTATGAGGTTTAGGAGATACCCGTGAAACCAAAAACATTACTGGATTTAAATCTGGTGAACAAGGGGGCAGTTTCTGTTTCCTGAGAAAAACATCTTGCATCATTCGTAAGTATTTTACGTTGTGTTTGCTGGCTGGAAATTTTTTTTTTTGGATTCAAAATAACTTTTGTGACCGTGGAAGTATATATCATATTTCAAGCTTAAATTACGATTGAAATATTTGGTTTGCAGTTTTGCTCCAATATTCTTTGTCACCCTGTTATTAGAGTTCGAGAAATCTGAATTCACTTTAGTGTTTGTCAATACAAATACAAAATAGCATAATATTTATTTCAGGATTTAAAATGAGAATTATAAAATGTCTCTATAATAATTTGGATTATGAAATAATGATTAGAAATGTCTTCCTCAATAGTTATGATAATGAAAGACAAATTATGGGACATTAATAAATAATTATATTTTGAGAATGTCTTGCTGTGTTCTTTGTAATTCAACAAAACGCATAAAACATCAACAAACAACGAAATACGGATTAAAAAAGATGTATGGATAAATAAATATTTAAAAAAATATTGTTCATAAATCGAGCAATTTTCTTATTAATAAAATTAACTCATTGCTAATTAATTTAATATCATCAAAAAATATTATAAGATAAATATTTTTCTAAGAAACTCATTTAATTTAATAAAAACAATTAATTATTTTTTCAATACCCTAAGAAACTAATTTTTTAATTATTTTTTATTGGGAGATAAAGCAAAAAATAATTAGTTTTCTTACTTTCTATTCCTTTGAGTAAAAAAAATACAATTAAGCTAAACCATCCCTAAGAATGAAAAAAAGATAAATAAAACATTTATTATTTAACTTTCCCCCTGAGTTTAACTTTTAAGGCAATTAATCGCTTAGGAAACGTCACAAAACAATTATTTTAATTAAATAATCTCATAATTAGAAATAAAACGACGGCAAATTTTCGAAAACGTTATTGGATTCCATGAAATAGTTAAAATTAAGTTTAATGCCGAAATCATTGTATTTTTGGAACATTAAGAATTAGGATTAAAATTAAACGATGCTGTTAGTCATACATAATCAATAAATTATGATAACTTTAAAGTTTTTAATTTTTTTAAAATTAAATTATTTTATAAAATTGTTTTTTTTTTGCGTTATATTTTTTAATATTTTTTCTTCCAGCATTTTTACATTAAATATCTCTCAAATGTCGAATTAGATTTTTCCTGCCGTAATTAAACACTATTAACTGGCTATTAGTTAAGTAAAGTTAGAGGAATTTGCACACAATTGAGCAAACTTTCCATGGATTAAAAATTTATCAGAGCGGGTACACCATTGATCCTAGTTGAGATACACCATTGATCCTAGTTGAGATACACCATTGTACACCATTGATCCTAGTTGAGGTACACCATTGTACACCATTGAGATACACCATTGATCCTAGTTGAGATACACTCTTGTACACCATTGAGATACACCATTGATCCTAGTTGAGATACACCATTGCCCAATTTGCAAGATAGAAAATTGGATCTTCATGATCTAGGACTCCATGTTAAAGATTCAAAGGATTATCCTCAAATATTCTAATTAATTAGTGCTAAAAAATTTTTAAGTTACGAAATCATACACAAAAGCGTACCCATTAAGGGGACAGCGGCTGTCTGAGAAATATGGTCTCCATAGTTTGGTCAGGAATTTGCTCCAAAGTTTTGACCTCTTAGTGCTAATTTTACTTTCTTGCGTATTCGCCATACCTCGGGAAATTTTTAAGCTAATTAAAAAAATTCTGCAGTCAATCATAAAATTTGATTATCAAAAAATTTTATTTATTTGAAATGGCAGAGTTGAGATAATCCAATGCAAAAAATTACATTTAGTAAATATTAATTTTTTTATTTATAATGGTTAAAAAGTTTTACTTGTAATAGAATTATAAGGAATAATTTTTTTTTTACATCAGTCAAACATAGAAGATTTCCCTGTTTTTTGGCGGCAAACAGGTTTCATATTTTTCAACATACATTCTTTACTTACGATTTATCAGACTTCAATAGCGTTGCTGTTCTGGCTTGTCTCTCCTAATGTTAATAACTCCTAATTTTTTTGACTTTCAATATTGACAATCATGCATGAAATATTTATTTATTTAATTGCGTTGACTCAGGAACATTCCGTATATTTACATTTAAAAAAATTAAATAAAAAGAAGCACATTTTCTTGTTATAAATAAAAGTAAAAAAGAAATAGTAAGTTTAAATAAAGAACTTATAGTAATTATTTGAAAAAAAATTAAAGCATTCATGTAATGCTTTCAAATTCACGAATAAAATATCTTTAGAGCTAAAAGTAAATCATGCTTTCCATTAATTGAATTTTTAATTGAAAGCTCTCTTCAGAAAAATATTCATTTTATTAAAGTAAAAATTAGAAAACAACATTTTTAATTGGAAAGTTCAATATTTCAAACAAATTGAGGAAATTAAAAAACTTATTGTCTGCATGATGTTATTTTAAAATGCAAACTACAAAACTTTAAATTAAAATAATCTGTTTCGGTATTTAATTAACTTTATTTTATTCTCCATGGAGTATTTACTCTTTCCTTACATTCTTTCATTTGGATACAGGAAGTATTTACTTTATACTTGAAGTTTAAGAAAAATAATTACACTGATCACAAGCTAATCTTCAAACTTTGATTCTAAGTACCCTTCTCAACTAATTTTTTTGTTTTGTTTTTGACGAACATTTTTCGGGGAAACAAAGTATTTTTTTAAAAATACTTTTAAAAAAACACCATGTTTACGTCAGTTTTGTAGAATTTTTGTCTCTGTTATAAAAACAATCTAAATTTAAATGAATACTATTCTTTGAGAATTAATTGAGATAGGTGAAAATTAATTATTTTAGGCTTAACGATAGTCGAGGCAGGGAATACAAAATAAATAAATAAATAAATAAGTAAATAAAGCACTATCCTTTTTTTTTCCTGTAAAATATTTTGTGACATATTTTTCTGCAATAGGAGAGGAAAACTGTCTTCTCTGTCAGCATGATGAATTATTAAACATATAAATACATATAAATATAAAAAATACATATAAATATAATATTAAATTCTTTCATGCATGCAGATATTTGACTTCAATTTTCATCATAACTTGGCCCCCTTTCAGAACTCAAAAATGTTCAAGATATTCATTCTGGACAGTCAAAATAATATAGCTTGATTTGCAAGGAAATTCTTGCTTACTCGGATAAAATTCTTTACTCCTGAAAGGCACATGAGGTCTCCATACTCCGCAATGTTGTTCCAAGCATACCTCTCTTCCTTTTTCCATTTGGCGACCAGGCCAATGTGGTTCTCTCGTTCTCTTTGGCGTATTTTCCTCATATGTGGCCAATTAGGTTTCATAGTCCACTTTTTATATAAGCTGTTAATCGTTTCGTACGGAGCCATGGTGGCTCAGAGGATAAAGAGTTCGTCTCCCAATGAGGTGAACTGGGTTTGAATCCCAGGGATGAATTGAATTTCGCACAGCGTGAATTTCGCACATGGATCGCACCGACCACAGAGCTGACATGAAACATTTACAGTGGTAGATGGATCATGTCCCCTTTGAGTCCCCTTGCCCTGAAACTAAACGCGGGGGGTTTCCGAGGTTTTTCTTTCGATGTAACGAAAATGTGGTTTAGTTCCATCAAAAAGTCCTTTACGAAGACAATTTTTTTCTTCTCCAATACTTGATCCTGGAATTCCCTTGTCTTCTGGATTTTGTTCAAAATTGAAAAGCTACGGAGTTGAACATTAGTAGTCGTAAACTCAAAATTCGGTGGGCTGTTCAACGACGTTTATAAAATTGCTCTGCACTAGAATGACAGTATATCTATGTGGCTTATATTACTTGGCTAGGAGATTTTGAATATTTTTTTAAGAATCTTGTTTGAAAGCCATCTATTTTGTTTTCCTACTGTTTTGTTAGTTTCCAAATTTCGCTGCCGTATAGTAAAACAGATTTCTCTGTTGCATTGAATGTTTGTATCTTTATTTTTTATTCAAATTTTGTGTTTTCCGAGCCTTGAAAAGCATTAAGAAAGTGCTCAGCTCCTTTCTAGTACAGCTCTCAATGTCTTTGCCGAAACCGCCATGAGTACTAACAATTGCTCCCAGGTAACTGAAAGCATTTGTCTCTTCCATTTCTTGAGCAAGGAAATTCACGTCTTAAATCCAATTGAGAAGTCATAAGACTAAGAGTCATTTATGGTAGAGCTGCAATTTTACCAAAGGTGATTTTAGCAGTGGAAACGTTGTTTCCACTTAAAACCGGATCAAACTTCAGAAAACTTGCATATTATTATAGTTCCAAGAAATAATAATATGTTTCCATCTTAAGCTGTCCGATACTGGACTGATCATAAAGCACGGTTCCCAGTAGAACATCAAAATCAAGCATCAAAGGTGGCTGTCAATCTGAGGAAGGATGATCACTTTGATCGGGCTGTGAAGGAACAGAGGCTGTTCGCTATCGGTCCTTCTTAAACTGTTCTACCGTAAAGTTTTCTACTTCGCTAATTGGTCATTAGGCCATCAACGGGATGACGTCATTTCCAAATCAGAGGATCAAAATTGTGATGGTATGTTTTCAGATCAGACTCAAATTTGGCTCTCAGACAGACAACAATAGCTCATTATACATCTCTAGTACAACGTAAATAAACAACTAAAACGACTTTCTCTTAAGCTGAAATTTCTCTAAGTAACTCCCGAAGTTTCAGAAAATGAATAAAAATGAATTAGTTTTTCATTTATTCATGCAGCTTGACTAAATACTTCAGCAATGCTGAAATATTTAGACTTTTATGACATCTTTCCAAACTTATTGAACAGTAATAGTTCTTAGATTAACTATTCAAGAATAATGCTATTCGTAATGGACGTGATTACCATAATGAGTTTCTTTAAGTATTTGCATTAAGATGTTTCATTATATATTAATCATTTATATTAAAACTTGTTCTGGGATCAATTAATGCTAGGAAGAATATTTAAAGATAAAATGGTAACAAATGTCTTCGGAAACAAGAATGATATTCAGCAATTAATTTTTTATTAATTTAAAAAAAAAGAATAATTAGCTCTCATTTGAGGATATAAACACAAATAATATTTTTGAAATTGATGTAGTAGTTGATCAATGGTTTTTGTCCGAAATGCATTTTAAGAATGCTTGATGAATTATTTTATGTCTAATATATTTGTTACACCAGTGAGGTATTTTGGAAATAGTAAAAAAGAGCCTTGATCCTTGGATCTATTTTAAATTTTCTTTTAAGCAGAAAGTAATAATTGAAAAAAAACCTAGAACTATTGTGCGAAATATATTATACGTTTGTAAATTAATAATTTTAAAAAAAAAATTAGTTGGGCTTAGATAATGACAAATGATCAACACAGAAATTTCACGCCAACCAATCATGGCCAACCACCTAGCTCCATTTTTAGAGTTCTTCCTTTAAACGGCCATGGTAGAAATGCCACTTAATTTTGACCCCGGTCAGACGCAAGAGCAGCGACTGAACTGTTAACCCTCTCTCCAAACTTCTGCACCACAACCAACCAGAGGACTTTCAGCGATGGTAGATTTAATATTCACCTGGCGGCGCATATAAGCTAGTTATTTCGCCGGCCGTCTGAATCGAACTCAATACCCACAGCTCTCCAACGGGTAGTAAAAGTGACTATGTTGTTGTACTTTGCAGACTATGTTAATGCGCTTTGGACCATTATACTCCTTGAATAACACGTTATGAAATCTACAACATTATTCGAGACTTTTAGGATCTTATCAAATAGTCGTGGTGCTTTCAGTATCATTGCAACTGAACCGATTCTACGATAAAATAGTTGTTTCATTTCTCAACACTCTTAAACAGCTTTCTCAACTCCACAAATCTATCTCCAAATCTGTCTCATATTGTACTATATTGTAACACAATTGCTAACCTCTTGGGCAGGTATGACATCTTCGATGTTTCACCGTCATCAAAACAACTGACCTTCTTTCCAAAATAAAGCTCTCAAACTGACAATTGTAGAAAAGACTTTTGACTCCTCCCTGATTGGTGTAGGAAGACTAGTGTGGAGACCTCGGCTATAGTTTATTCAGAAACAAAGTGGTTTTTTTAATTAGGCCTAGTTGCCGCGGATAAATTTCTGTTTGTTTAAGCGTATTAGATGAAAACAGTCAATAAACTATTTTTCTCACAGCTAACAATAGGAATATCATCTTTTTACGGCTATTTGACTGTTTCGGTTGGATAAGGCGAAATAACAATTAAATATATTATGGTTTTCTAGTTCTTTCCGAGAAATTTCTAATAGTGCAAGCTCCTTTCAAGAGTACAAGATACCGTAAAAATATATTTATACTTATGAAATCAGATGCATGATACTTATGAAATCAATCGCTGCTCAGTAGACGTAAGATCTGCAGAACAGATGATTTGTATGACGAACACCTACTATCTTGCCTCGAACTTGAACCAAAATCTCAAGGAAGTAGAGGTGCATAATTTCAATTTATAGTGGGTCGCTAAAACATAATGGATTCTCTGTAAAATTTTTGTACTCTTTGGATTACCATTATTGATTATACATTTTGCAATCGTTCTTTATATCATTTTTATTATTTTTTGTGTTTAATGCTTGGTTTTTATTGTTCTTGTTGTTTATTCTTCTTGTTGTTTGTAAAAACTATTCAAATAAAAGCCTACGAAAAGTATATTTTTTAATTCATATATTTTTTTTAAAAAGTAAATCATGAATTCTAATTATTATTTAATTTTGTTTCCTTTAATCACACTTAAAAAAGAATTTGTATGAAGATGCTTTATAGATGATTAAGTTATTTTTGCAAACATTTATATAAATTAAACATGGAAAAACTGTGGATCGTTTTAACTGCTTTGTAGTTCTCTGGTGTTCGAATTCAAGATTGGTAATGTTTTTTCGATATCTTTCTCTCTTATATATTTTGCTGTAAAATATTTTTGCTGCCATTACTGTAGAAATCATCGGAAATGTAATTTTGTTTTCTCCTCTACGCATGCAGACATATTTTTAGAAAAAACAAATACGTTTTACAGATAAACAAAATCGATATTCTACTGTATATCGAATTCAATGTTTTTATCATTATATCTGGCAGTAGCTGAACATAATTTGCGAGTGTTGTAAAATATATTTCTTGGACAGAATGTTTTGAGATTTTTTTTTCTATGAACGAAAATCGTATTATTTGAAATTGTCAATTATTCTTTACTAGATTTTCTTTTTAAATTGTATTTAAGACTAATGAAATATGAATAGCGTTTTGTACTTATTGAATATAAGTCACGTTAACAGGATAAAAATTTGAACTCTAATCATATGTAAAAAAACAAAAAGAAAGAATGATTATTAAGGCAGCCCATTGTGAGCCAGAATGAGATTCTAATTGGGGCTCTACAACTTCGTTTCATACGGAATGAATGTTCAGTTTTTAAGCATGGAACGCTATTCGATCCAAAACCTCCTGAAAGAGAGAAGGCTTTCGCTTGGGTTACCATAAACAAGAAAATTGATCGTTAGTAGTCCGAACTTTGTGACATATTTCTTGTTCAATCCCTGCCACGCAGTTTAGCAGGCCAAAAGTTTTGACATCTTATTTTTCCTTCACAATTCAATTTTTATTCGGTCCTTCGCACTACTTAAGTGATCCGTGCGAAGGCCTTCTCTCTTCTAGGAAGTTTTGATATAACCACTAAAGAATAAAGAATGAATTGTAGAATTAACTATCGATATATTTTTAATTTATACTGGTTCTGATTAAATGATCAACAATTTTCAAAATTAGCAAGTATTTATTAAATATTCCAGTTTTTATCACAGGATGCTCCCCATAGAACATTCTCAACGGAAAAAAATAAAACAAGCAATAATAAAATCAAAACAAGTTGCCGCAATTCGTTAACTATCTTTCTCAGTGACAGCTCAATGCTTTAACAACTCACATAAAAAAATATTGTAAAAATTAACTGAGGTTGCAAAATTTTGTCATAAAAATTCAATTAAAATAAAAGAGAGGGATTCATCGCATTTTAAAACATATTAATTATATTTCAAAAGGGATCTATTTATTTTTTTCGATCCATATGCTTAATATCTCTTTCATATTTTTTTTTTGTTTTTGACATTTTGCTTAGCAATAGAATAAATTTCTTAAACTTCCTTTCAATGAAACGAGAAAAGTTTTATTAAAATGAATGCATTATTTATTTACATTAATACTCAAAAATAAATGAATACCTTTGAAAAGTTATAATTTGTTGATAGAGTTTCTTTGATTGATTTTTTTAAAAAGAAATAACTGTTGAGTATTTTACATTTGAATATCTTTTCTTTAATACTTTTTTTCCCAATCAAAAAGTTCAAGCTTTGTTTCAAATAAATAAAAATATGGCAGTTTATTTGAAGTAAGAATGCATTTGCCATTTTTTAAAATGTGTATTCAATCAAAGGTTATTAGAAAAGTAAAAATTAAAATTCAAACGAAGATGATCTCTTGAATTTTCTATTTTTGTAAAACATTCCTAGAAAAATCTGTATAATTTGAAGTTCGCTTATATTAATTTCTGTAGAATTGAAAGTTCTGTATAAATCGAAGTTCATTAGTGAACCGTTAATTTTATTGATCACTTCCCTTCTTTGTCAAAAAACAGTGCATGTAATTGTAAAAACTACAGCAAAGTTAGTAGAGTTAACCGTTAAATAACATGATTATTTTAATAAACTTCGTACCTCATTCGAGATTATAAATCTTTTCAAGATAATTACATCATCAAACAAGGGACATGAAAATTTCGGGTTCACACCCAGACAGCACCAAACAACATCTCCTTGCACGTTTAGTACGTTTTTAACTATGGACAATGAACATGCCTTTATAACACTGCTTGACAGTTGGCAACACTGAAGTATTTTGCCTCTATCCATGGTTCATTTAGATTTAAAAAAAAAAACAAGAGTCTAAAACAATGAGAAGGCTCGAATTGAAGATGACTTTTACGAGCATTGACGGTCAGTGGTCATAGATTTCACTAGAAAAAAAAATTCCGAGCACACCAGGTTTTTCCTGATCAAGATAGCTGTATTCGCATAAATTTATTTTTTCAGTGACACGAACAGGTTTCGTAACCGTAATGCAATAGTGTAATTTTTAGAATGAAGATTAAAATTAAATTACTATAAGAAATTCTTAACTTGTCAATTACTTATTAACTAACAAGATTCTTATTTATTACTTTCGGGAAATATCATAGCATGTATAAAATTTAGTGGTAAAAGAGCAACACTTCCAAGAAGAAAAGACCTTGTAAAGATTACATAAGTAGTTCGAAAGAATGAACATGAACTGCTCAGTGGGGGTTTTATAAGAAAGAAGTCACAAAAGTCCGCATTACTAAACTAAGGTGTTTAGAAAATAAGAGAGACATCACAAAGTTTGGACTACTAAACTGTGCGATGGTAGAACGCATGAAAATATAACATCATTCAGTCTCTAAGGCTTATATTTCTCGTTTATTATTACCAGAGCGAATGCTCTCTCTTTTGGGTATTGAATAGGGGCATTTAGAAACTACTTATATAATTTACCAAAAAATTATTTTTCTGAAAAAAAATTTTCTTTTTTAATTTACAAATTTTTATGGGAACTTAGGAGTTTAAATAATTCTTTTTCGTAAAGAGTTGGATTTGTTACAACAATAAATACCTTTTAAAATATTGTGAATCTTTTATTTTTTTTTTTTTAAATTGCAGGTTTTATAACTTAATAAAACTGAAAACCTAGGTAATTCCTAAAGATACTAATAATTATAAATAGTTTTGAGACTTAAATTTATCTAATAGTAATTTTAAAATTATTTGTTTTCTGGTTTTAACAGTGAAGGTTTTGTCGCATTAAATTCTTAACTCAATTCAATTTCAAGTTCTTTCAAGTTTTGCTTCTATACAAAGCTTGAAATTAAATAAGCTACCTTGAGAACCCGAATATGATAATGTGTAAAAACATTTTGAATCATTTATATCCAATTATGAATTGTAATAAGATTTTTTACCTTTTGCTTGACACAATCAGTTTAAAGGAAATGCAATTTGCATGATAATGTAATGTTCTATCATCAGAAATAAAAAAAAGCTCATGATTATGATAATTATCTATCAAAATTATAATCATCAAGAACAGTTATTGAAAGACTTAATTTCGTGTGGTCATCATATATTTCATTGAAATATCCTGGCATTGTGTATAAAAATGAAAAATATTTGAAAACTGCATGATTTATTACATTTTCTGACTTATGCTGTAAATGTGATCATCAATCTTGAAACGCTGACATATTTTACCAAAACTTTATTTGTTTTTTAAAAACCATAAACAGATTACATGTCTGTAAACCTGCTTACACGGTTGTATAAACTTTTACAGAAAGTTTTGTCAACGTTGAAAGGGAAGAAAGCTGATTTTAAAATAGAAACTGACTTTACATAGGGGGAATATTAATTTACATATGTATAGTTTATTTAAATTTGCATTAGAAAAATTGTATTTTAATCTTTATCATTTTTATTCTTGCTATAGTATTTTCATTCCATATGCGATGATTAAAATTTCAAATGTAGATTCAGTATTTTTGTATTAATTCTAGAATTTTCTGTTCGTAAGCGAAAATATTTTTTTTTAAATTTAGCTTCACAGTTTTAATCCTTACAATAAACTGATTTTATAAATGAAAACCTTTTTAAATTTAGCTTAATTTTGATCTTACATTAAATCCTCGAAATGAACGAAACAAAAATATTTTATTATATATAGATCTCATAATTTTTAATATTACAATGATTTATTATTTTTTAAAACCAGGGGAGCATCAAATAAAAATAACATCCAGCAAAACACATTTGTTTTGGAATTATTTTAAATCTGCCAATTTTTCGAAAATAGAGCAAAAATTTGCATTCTTTCTTCAATTCAATCTATGGAAAATCTGCAGAAATGTTTTTTTTAAACATTCTTCTTCAAACATTTATAGACTTTTTTAAAGCAGAGAAAGTCTGTATGTTCTTTAAATTTTAAATGCATAAAAACTTAAAAAAATCTTACTCTGATATTTCTCTTACGAATATTCAGAAAAAATGTGTCACACATCAAAAAATCTGTACCTGTTCTTCAAATTATATAATTGACAATTAAGTATTTCTCATTATTAAATTCGACCAACAATTTGTAGAATTTTTCAAGATTGAACTGAAATTTCAAGAGTTACATTCCTCTAACGTTATTTAAATGATATCTATTTGTGTCCTATTCCCTAACATTATAATTACAATTTATCTTCTAAACACAAAATAAAGCTGGAATGTAAGCTATCATTGTTTGATTTTACAGCAAACAAGAGATTACCATAAGATTGTTTTTAAAGATTGTTTAAATTGTCAATGTAGTTTTTAAATATGTCACTGAAAACTAATTCTAAGCTAGTGCTCAATGACTGGCAAAATCTTTTTTTAATTGCGCCGAATAAAATATCAACAAAACATTTTTCGTTTATTTTTTTTAAAAAAGAAGTAATTCGAAGATTTCTTTCAAATTATTTATACTTTTGCTGCGAATGATTGCGCTAAAAAAAGGGATAATTGGCTTAAAGTGCGATTAAACTGAGGGCTAATTGAACGAGATCATCGCCAATTAGCAAAGATATTTAGTAAGTAGCAACCATGACGTTTGTTTCCGCAGAAAGTCTATAAGATATCAGTAAATTAATTGCTTATTTTTCAAATAATATAAGAATCTTTAGATTTTTTTTCAAATTATTTCATTAAAAAAAAATCATTTATAATTCCAAATACGGAATTTAAAAAATTTATTAAATTTTTCTAGCTTCTAGTTACCTATCTCAAAAATTAATTAAAAATACACAAGTTTTGCTCACAGTTATTTTATTATGTAAAATTTAATTATATCAATATAAGTATTCTACTTAAAACAATACTTATAAGTTTGAGAAAAACTTTTCTCATCTCAATTTTATTTTTATATTAAATTTCTTTTTTTAAAATGTCATAACTATCCTTAAAAGAATATGGGCTGATATTTTATTTTTTGAGTTAACTTTTTGGCTTCTGTTTCAAAATATAATTCATAATTTTTTTCTTTTCTCTTGCTAATAGCCTTTTTTTAAGTTGTAAAAATGTTTTTTCTTAGTAACTATAGATAACTAACAGGGTTTCGTGTGATTAATCATTTGATTTTTCTAAAGAAAATCATTGATTTTAGTATAAATATTTTTAATAGGGATAATTAATTAATATATTCTAAGTAAGTCTATTCTAATAAGATTCTTTTTGAAGTTTAATTTTGTTAATAATGAAAACTTTATTCGGAGCAATTTATAGGAGACATTTAATACGCTTTTAAAACTAGGGCTCACTAGCCTCCGAAACTTCTCGCTTCCTTAATTTTAAGTTGCCGTTTTTGCCCCGTCCTTTTCATCACCGCCTTGTTAACCATATCTTTCAAAAATTATATATAATCCATACTCTACATAAATTATATTTGAGGATATTGGTTATTTTGTGTTTCATTCGAAAAAAGAAACCAAATTAAAGTGAAATAGTTGACTATGACTTCAGAATGTTTTTGAAAACTTTTTTATTAATTTTGTTTAATAAAAGTACCTGGTTGAAAATATAACTTTGATTATAATTAGTTTATCTGCTTCATTGATTACCGTAAATATAAAATTTTAATTACCCTAAACATTATTTGCAATTTATATGAAGTTAGCTAATTTAATAACATATACGATTATGTGGTTGCAAAAATATTATAATTCCCCTGAGGATAGTTATCACTATACTGGTTTATGCGACTTCAAGAATTTTTATTTTTTATTTCAGCCTAAGATAATTCAAAAACTAAAGACAACACCAATAATTTCCCTATAGCACAATTAGAAATTTCTTGCAAAAAATGGTTAATTTAAAATTTATTTATTTGTTATTTTACCGTTTTCAATCAAAACTGTCAAATAACAATAAAAAAGATGGTATGCCAGAAGTGCCGCTCTTATCATGTATTTTCTGAATCCTGATTTAACACTCAGTATAGGAACATAATTTTATAAAAATAAGTCTAATGCGTGTACAGAGTGTTCCATCAAAAAAAAAAAAAAAAAAAAAAAAAAAAAAAAAAAGAAAAGAAATGGAAAAAAAAATCAAAACCAGTCTGATTACATGAATAAACTATGACACATTTCTCTTAATGCTTCATTTCACCTCCCCCCCCCTGTATTTTCCACGCAATCACACATGATATTTTATATTTAAAGTCCCTCCTTTTCATAGTAATTGACTTTAAATACATTTTGCCCTTTCATTGCGTCACTGCATTTTATTGCTTCATTGCTAATGCTTCCACCGCTTTCAAAAATATTTTTGAATTTTCAATGATTTATTGCATTTTATTGTTCATTTTTTATGCTTCCATTGCATTCAAAAACATTTTTGCTTCTTCATTGCATTTAAAAACATTTTTGTTTCTTCATTGCTTCATTACACTTTATTGTTCATTGTTTATGCTTAAATTGCATTCAAAAACATCTTTTTTCATTGCTTCATTGCATTTAATTGTTCATTGCTCATGCTTCCATTGCATTCAAAAACATTTCTGTTTTTTCATTGCTTCATTGCAATTTATGACTTCATTGCTCATGCTTTCTTTATTCATTACATTTAAAAGCATTTTTTTTTTCATTGCTAGTCAGATGATGTGTTGTTGTAATTTTTCAAACGTATCCGTAAATGTTGGAAAATAAAGTTAAATTAATTTTTTATTTGTATAAGAAAAGATATAATAGATGACAAAAGAACTATTCTACACATAATGAGTGGGTTTACTTAATCATCAATATTATTTCTCAGGATATGGATTCTTTTAATTTTCAATCTATGATGGAGAAAATCGAAATCTAACTAGGCTTAGTTATTGTCCCCAGTACTAAGCAAGTTCCAAGATCATTGATCAAGTAATTGCAATCTTTTCCTCTGATTGATTTCAAAAACTAATAAAGGCTTATTTAATGACAAATAAGTTTCATTCCTCTTGTTCCCGTTAACGCCTGATCGTCAAGAACATCGAAGATCACTGACTGCTGTCAGTAAGTTAGTGGGTGATTGCTTTGATCAGCCTGCGTAATGATCGAGGGTGTACGGCTCTCGCTGAACTGATCTAACATAAAGGGCTCGATTCCGCGAGCAGGTTATCGAGCAACCAAAATGGATGAGCCATCATCCTGCAGAGGACCAAAATTGCGATGGCATGTCTTCGGATCATCATCAGGGATGCTTACCAGACCCTGACCGATAGCTCTAGGGTGACGTAAGTATGGAACCTACCTACCTCATTCCTCTTAACTGATTGACGGAGAATATTGATTGTAGTTAATTATTTAGCAATTAAATTCAATATTCCTGTCGGATTGATTTGACAAATTAATCATGCAAACTTTAAATAAACAGCATGAATGATTTTAACTGTATAATAAAAAGATAAACGTTTTCATACGAAGATTTTAATAAATATAACAATTAAATGAAATAATTTTATAACATTTAACTTCTATTCATTCCGTCTTATTAAGCCTAACTAAAATTTATTTGTTGCTCTTTCGGTTCTACCTGTATGTTTGATTAGCAAACCAATTTTATTTTAAGACATGTTATATGCATGCATTCTAAATAAATGATTCTTACCTTATTTTGTATCATATAAATAACTTTACTGTCTCCTATATGTATCATATTTTACAGTATATATATATATAAGAGGCGTCGTTGGAAAGTAAAGATACTGTTTTTTAAACATTATAATAAACAATATAAACGTGATTTAATTTATGGTAGGGAAGTATTACATCTAGTATTTTAAACCTGCGTTATGTCTAAGTTTGCATCAACTAAATATTTTTGGCAAAATTCTAAATACATCTAATTATTTGATTAAAAGTATATGTATATAAGAATGTATTCAAAACTTCGAATCAAATAAAATTCATCCTGAATGAATTCGAACAAATGTACATTCTCTATCTAAGAAACTTCACTTTTCTTTGTTTTATAATACAAAAGAGTAAGGATTGTTACAACTTTAATTACGCAGAAACAATACTTTTTAAAAATGTTATTGAATGTGTCAGCTTTTCGGTGACACCAGTTTAATGAACATATGCGTTGAAAATTGGAAAGACAGTTTATCGTTCCTTAAGTATCATTTAAAATGACGCAAGATATATTATGAACTTTTTTAACTAAGATAAAGTAACCTATTTGGAACGATTTGTTAAAAAGAAGTTAAGAAAAAGAAAGTCATCTTCGATCATTGCTTAGTAATGGTTTTATAAATGTTTTGATATTAAAATATTTTTCGTTTCTTTTAAGTACTAAATGAAAAAAAACCCTTGTAAAAGCTATATTTTTAAATACACCATTATGGATATAGGTTTTTAAAATGAAGAAACAAAACAATGCTTGTTGAAATTATAATTTTTTTCGCAAAAAAGAAAACAACGGCTAATATTTTACCCAGACAACTTTAGAAAAAAAATTGATAAAATATTTATGACATTTTGTAATGTTTTTTATTATGTTGTTTATGTTATGTTTTTATGTTTTATGTTATATCATGTTTTTTTGTTATGTTGTTATTTTGTTACTTTGATATTTATGACATTAGTTACTTTAAACAGATTTTTTTTTATTTCCTCACAAATAACAACTTTTTATTTTATTTTAATAACTGCGAAGTCTGAAAAGTCAGTCAAAAGCTGAACAATATTATTAACATCTTAAACCATTGTATCATTAAAATATGTTACATCTTCAATGTGGTATTAAATAATCATTAAAAATAATCATGAACGGCACATTGAGAGAAATCTGTCAGACGTTGAACAAGAATATAGAGATCTTGAACCAATTTTTAGTTTAAATATACTGCAAACTCAATAAAGATTTTAGTGGAACAATTACTGTACAATCAGAAAAATTAGTTCAAAGTTTTGAACAATAATATTATTATCCTGGACCATTATATAGTTCAAATATGCTACAATCTTAATGAGGTGTTAAATAATCATTTACTGCACGCAGAAAGAAATTTGTCAAACGTTAAACAAGAATATAGGTATCTTGAACAGTGTGTAGTTTAAATATTTTGGAAACTCAATAAAGATGTAAATTGAAGAATTACTGTGCAATCAGAAAAACTGATTAAATGTTGAACAATAATATTAACATCTCGTACCCTTAAATAGTTCAAGTATTCAACACCGTAAATGAAGCGTTGAATGATCATTTACAGCACGCTGAGAGAAATCGGTCAAACGTTGAAGAAGAATATATGTATCTTGAACCAGTGTTTAATCTAAATCTGTTGTAATTTCAATAAAGATTTAAATCTAACAATTACTGCACAGTCAGAAAAATTGGTAAAACGTTGAACAATAATATTAGTATTTTGGACCATTGTATAGTTCAAATGTACTACACCCTTAATGAGGTATTAAATAATCATTTACTGCACACTGATCGGAATCGGTCCAGCTCTGAACAAGAATATAGGTATCTTGAAATATTGTGAAATTTAAATATGCTGCAATTTTAGTAAGGTATCAAATTGAACAATAAGTGCACTTAGATAAATTTATGAAAGATTGAACCATAATATTGGTAACTTGAATCAATGTATAGTTTAAATATGCTATAATTTTCATGAGGTAATTAATAAATATTTACTTCGCACTAAGATAAGCGTAGCTTGACCTCCGCCCCGCCTCCTTAAGGAGGCATCCAGGAATTCTGAAAACCATCGTTGGTGAATCCTCGAATCGTCCGGTGGACCCAGCGGTGCATGGACACATGGTTCCATGGCCCCGAGTCACGCCCGACAAAAGCAACACTGTTGTTCGACGGACAGAGGAGGCCGAGGGGACAAGCCTGAGACGGGTGCACTAAGATAAACTAAGATAAATCCATCAAACATTGAACAAGAATATAAGTATCTTAAACCATTGTGTAGTTTAATTATGCTCTAATCTCAAAAATGACTTAAATTGTATAATTACAGCACATTCAGAAAAATCTGTCCAATGTTAAACAATAACATCGATATCTTGAACCATTGCATGTTTTAAATATGCTGCAACCTTATTAAAATATTAAATTAAACCAACTGGACTTCCACGCAAAATCACTTCTTTACCAATTAATTATATTCTGTTCCATTCGAAAAAAGCTCCTAAATCTATTTTATCTATATAAAAGTAAAAAAAAATTATATAAAATATTAAAAAAAATACCCCCGTTACAGCAAAATTGGCTTTCTTCCTCTTGATACCCAGTGGGGGTTCCTAAACTAATATAAAAATATTTTTCTTAAAAACAGTTATTAATTATAAGTGAAATAATTCTTAAAATGAATTTTTCCCTCCTTTAGACTTTTTAAATTAAGTCAAAAAAATAAATAAAACTAAATATAAACCAGGGTTACTAAATATATATACGCTAAATATAAAACTTATACTATATATAAAACTAAATATAAAACTAAATATATGCCAGGGTTTGATAATAGAAGTTTGTTTGGTAATTGCTATTCAAAGCAATCCTTATACGTTATTGCTTCCGAAGGCAATTGAGTTAGTATTTTCTTTTTCTATACTAGTTGATATTTAAATCTAAAATCTTACATTCATAACTTTTAAATCCTCGCTTTCATAAACACGTAGCCAGATTAAAGATAGAGCTTATTCTCCATTCTTATTCGTAAAAATTGAATTTTAAAAGCTAAGTTTAGAGCAGGAAAAATTTAAAATTCAAATCTTTATGAAAATAATTTTAATGGAAATAAATAATTATCCAAGCAAAATTGATAATTCCAATAAATAAAAAAAAATTTCTAACCGATAAACCTTCTTAAAATTCTTTAAGAAATAAATCATCCAAAAATGAGATTAAAGAAATAGTTTAAAATAGTTAACTACTGATTTTTTATCAATAAAAAATTAACTACTGGGAGCAGGTACTTTCTTTGATGAAATATCGTTATTAACTTTTTTTTTTACTTAACTCTACCTCGTTTTCGGTAATTTCGCTGAGTTGGTGTTTCAGACCTTAATAATGGTTTTATCTATACATTTTTTTAAACTTTCTTACGTCCTCTTCTTCATATACTCGACGAGAATTTAACTATTAAAAATATTCACTTAACTATTAATTAAAATTATAACTTAACTGTAAAAAATGATTTGGTTATTTTTAGAAAATATATCTAGATTTAACCAGATTATGTTTAACTTATTATTCAGTTTCAAAATATCATTTGCCAAGTGTTTAGACGAAGATAAATTTTTGAAAAAATTATAAAATTATTTTGCAGCGCATTAAAATACAATCATGGTAGCCTAATGCAAATTCTAAAAGTTACTAATGGCTTTTGATGGTGTGGTATACAAGGTCTTACAAGGTATGTTAAGATGTATGTTAGATTAGTAGTAGAAACTAAGCTAAAAATTTTTATTCATTACTGTCTAAATTTTCAGTTTTGTACTTAAAAGAATTATCTTAAATTTTCTTTATATAATGATTCCTTTTAAATTTAATTTTAATTTTTTTGTATTTAAAAGTTTTATTAAAATATTTGATGTAAAAGTTGCTTAAAATCTAGCTATAATTAGAGGAATGTGTTGAACAAGCACCACGGCAATCATTTATGCTTGCGCAAACTTATTTTTTTCTTTCTCCCGTTTTCATTTTGAAGGGGTATTTTTTATTTTATTGAAATATTATACAAATATAATAAATTTAATTATTTTTAAATATTTTTAAACTAGTATTAAAAGATCTTAAATTTGAAATCAAGAAAAAGCTTTAAGTAAAGTTTAGAAGTCTAGACAAAATTACTGTACAGAGGAGTTCCCAATTTTGTTGAAATAGAATCATATTAACCTTTTTTCCGCGGAACCCAAAAGTTTTTAGATAAAGTAAATAATAACAATTGCGAACGTATTTACCAAAAGTTTATAAAAAGTTTTTTTAGCGAGAATTTTAAAAATACTTAGTAAAAGGAATAATTTGAAGATAGTTTTTATGTCCTACACACAATTATAAAATTCGCTTATCGAAGGAAAATTCCGACCAAAAATCAAGCTTCAGTAAATGTTTAATTTATTTTAATCTTTTTTATTTAATGATGGTAAAAAATATTTGAATTGTAATTCATGAAAACTTTTACATTATTTTTAAGTATAAAATTTCACATGGCAAAATACAAAATTTGACCGAAATTGGTTGAATAGTTCCTAAGAAATCGTTTTGAAATATACGATGTTTTTAAAAATCGATTATGAAGTCAGTGCCTCGAACCTTTATGATTGAGTCCTAAAACGTGAGAATCCGATCAATAAATTAAATGTTATTTAGGGTGGTAATTTTTTTTTTTTTGCTCACTGTACACAAATGTTGCGAAATATAAGGAAATGGTGTCAAACCGTTAAAAAAATATTATAATAGTATATATTCATGATGAAAAACAAACTTTTATCAATACTATTCACGAATAAAATTGATTTGATATGAAACTATATTCAACTGTGTCAACTATATTAATGATTGTTCAACTCTCACACTATAAAAACTGTGGCGTGATACCTATCCGAATTTGGTGTTTAAAAACTCTAAAACTTAAATATTATTTTAAGTTAATGCTGAATCGAGCTCTGATACACATTTCAAACCGTGTAGTTACATCTAAAAAGCAATAATTGATTAAGCTTACATCAAGTCAGGTGTATTGATTCCATTCATGGTTGACAACAGGCCGGATGATGCTTTGAAGAATTATCCGTAAAATTTGGAAAATAGTATTAAATTGTGAATTTATTTCCGATTAGAAGTGACAAAATCAATGGCAATGGATTCCAGCTATGTAATACAGTGAGTTTAATTAATTATCAACATTATTTCCGAGCATAAAAGCTTTTTTTTAAATTTTTGATCTATGATAGTGGATATCTAAGCCTAACTAGGCTTAGCTGTCGATCCAAATACCTGTGAAAGGTCAAGTTCCATGATTGTTGATTATTTACTAATTAATGTCAATATCCTTTTCTGATTGAGTTGAAAAACTGATCATAACCTATTTAATGTCAAGTAAGTTGCATTTGTCGAAACTGATTGAGTGAAATTATTGTCTGTGGTAAATTATTTGCGAAGTAATTCTTACCCTATCGTCGGATTGATTGGACAAACTGATGATGTAAACTACTATCAAATACACGTATCTTTTTAGTTGTATAACATATCTGCCATCTTGTTTAGATTTATCTGAATATTTTCATTTGAATATTCAAAGTGGAGAAAAATTGTAAGGAAATTAATGGATTATCATTTAATGGATTAAAATTTAATGGAAAGATTTAAATAAAGGATTTAAATTTAATGCATTTAATATTTTATTACTAATTTAATAAGTATTGATTTGAAGATTTTGTCCACCACTACAAACAATTTAAGCATACACATAAAATCTATTAAATATAGAGACGTTTTTAAACGTGGGTAAACTTAAATAAATTAAGCTTAACTTATAATTGTTATTGTATAGCACTTAAAAAAATTCTGAGAAGGTAGGATTTCTGAATTGTTCAGTTATGTATAATAACTGAACATTAACAGGTACCAACACAGAGAGAACAGAATGAGGACAGGTAAATAAAGATACTTACCTACGTTCTCATAAATTATTTTCTTAAATCTGTCAATTGCATAAAATAATTTTATTTAATGTAACTTAGGTTCTGCTGAGCCTAGTTCGAATTCATATCAATATTCTCTCTGTGATTATGTTTAATTAAAAAACTAATTTTATAATGAAAAAATGTTGTATATACGTACAAACAACTTCACTGACTTCTATGTGTATCATGTCTTACAGTCATTACAAATTTCAGTGTTTCTAGAACAAATTAAATGGTGGCTGTTTTAAGTGCTACAAATGTTCAAATGAAGTGCTTTACTAAATCTCGAATTTCCGTTGGATCTGCATTGCTTTGTATAGCAATTGCCACCATTTTTGGTGATAAAATACAGTAAATATTTTACAGTGTACTTATGAACATAAAACTCACACTTGTAATTAATTATATTTTAACATAATATAAACTTTTAAAGCTTTCGAATTAAAGTATTGGATAATACAGCTACCCTATATGTACCAGTATGATTTCTAAATCTAATAAAAGCCTATATTATATCACATTTTTTACATAAACCTTGAATGATGATGACAGTGAATCAGCAATTAATTCATCACAGTCCTGGTGGCTCCTCACGGGGAAGAGCGCTCGTCTCCGAATTAGGTGACCAGAGTTCAATTCCTAGTGATAGCTGGTCGAAACGAAATACTCACCAGGTTCACACCAACCAAAGTGCTAACGTGAAATATCCACAGCTGTAGAAGGTCCACGGGTTAGAATTCATTTGCCGTCAAGCTGACCTTCGATGGTTCTCGTGGTTTTCATCTCCAAGTAACACAAATGCGATTTAATAAAGTCCTACACGAATTTAAATTTCTCCCAATACATAATCAAGATGTTCCCTTGTCTTCTGAATTTAGTTCAAAATTACAAAGCTACGGAGTTGAACATTAGTATTTTTAAACTCAAAAGTTGGTAAGCTGTTCAATGAGGATTATGATATAAAATAAAATCTATTACACCAAACATCAAAAGTTTCCTATATTAAAATAATCAAAAAACTTTTCGTAAATTTGATAAAACGAAAATAGAAATATCTTAAAACATCCTTCATAATTTTATTCCTAAATGTTATATCAGTATTATAAATATTTCCTGGAGCGAGAAGGATTAAAAATACGTAGATAAATTCTTTAATAAATGAAAATCCAATGATTAATAATGCACCCCAGTAGCAACACAAGAAAAGATAAGAAATAGGGAATCTTTTTCTTCGCCACCATTTTCCCATAAATTTAGTTTCATAAATCACAGTAGTTTGTACGCAGAGTTAATATGCAGTGATGCATAAAATTTTTTGTATGATTTATAGTCTTTAAAGTGAGCTACCTCATTATTTAGAGTTAATAGCAGAGCAAGACTTTTTGCTCATAACATCCATCATTTTCACTCAATTGAAGACAGATTTATGAGTTTATTTATAATAAATGATGAAAAAACATGTGTTGAGTGATTGCTTGAAAAATGTTTAAACATTTTTTGGATTATTAATAAAAATGACAAAATAATGATATTGTAATTAATAATTTTTTAAAAAAGGAAACAAAAACGGTGGGTTATCAGTAAGCCTATATACTCTTTCTCTCCCCCTCTTACATGTGTGCTATTTTTTGCATTTGTGATTTAAATGATAGGTGTTATCTCTTAAGCGATAACGGACATTTAAATCCCCATACTATATCCTAGTTAACAATTAACAAGTCCCGTTTTTCCACAGTTTTTCTTCTTCAAAGTTATTTCAATTTACTTTAAAAAATAATTACATGTTTTTTTGGCATTTAAGTAACATAATATTTGAAAGCAATATAATGATAAACCATATTTTTAAATCTTTCAAGAGAATGTTTTCAAGAATAGTTTTCAGAACAAAAATGACAGAAGATAACAATTTCGGAACAGAAATGATAATTAACATGTGTGTGATTTAAATGATGTGTGTTATCTATTAAGAGATAACGCACATTTAAATTCCCATATTATAACCTAGTTAATAACTAACAAGTCTCGTTTTTCGGCAGTTTTATTTCTTCTAAGTGAGTATCAAATGCATATTTTGGCATTTAAATAAGAAAATTTTTGAAAAATAATATAATGATAAACCACATGGGCAGACATGGCAGAAGATTAAAATTTCAGAACAGAAATGATCTTTTACGTGTGTGAGATTTAAATTATATGCGTTATCTTTAAAGAGAAAAAGCACATTCAAATCTCCATACTATAATCTAGTTAATAACTAACAAGTCTCGTTTTTCCACAGTTTTCCTTTCTCAAAGTGACTTTCATATGCAATTTTTTTTTGCATTTAAATAAAATAATATTTGAAAGCAATATAACGATAAACAACATTTTCAAATTTTTCCTGAGCCACGTTTTTTTAAGAATAGTTTTCAGAACAGAGATGGCATAAGTTTTAAAGTACTAATCGTCATTTGAGGAAACTGGGGTTCGATCCCCGGTGTTGGCCATAAACTGACTCTGCTTCAGATTAGTACGAGATTAAATCGTAAGTAAAAGCAATTGGTGCTCCCTGTCATTGATGTTTTGCTTACATTCAAGGGGGGCAGTATACTTTTAAAATATTATAGTTTTATTTTCAATACTTAATTTTACTTGCGCCTTCTTTACTAGTGATTTGTAACTTACTAGTGATCCTTACTAGTGATCGCAACTAGTGATTTGTAATTGCTAGACAATTTTTCATGGAGTAGAGCAATTATAAATCACTCAACACATATAAATGATAATACTTAAAAAGAATCGTAGCAAGAATGACTTAAAACCCTATCATTGTGGGAACTGTATAGATTTAAGATAATATATTTTTATGCAAAGATGCATACAACAAATTGGAAATTTTTAAATGATAAAGAATTATAACTAATTAGTTACAAGTCATGAAAAGTATCCTTTACAGAACAATTTTCCTTTAAAACTGATTTAAATGTTCGATAATTTTGGTCATTCGATAATTTTGGCGACATGAATAATCCGTAAATTCAATATGATTTCTTCAAATGCAAACTCTTTTAAAAAAAATAGAAGTTTTAAATTTTATATTTTTAACTTATGTAAATATATATTTTTCTGAGGACGCAAGTAGCATTTGTTTTAAAGCTTATTTAAAACTACAAGTTTGAAAAATTAAAATTCCAAAAAGTGGCGATGCAATGTTCTTTTTTAAGAATTAAGTTCAATAAAAGTATGACTTTTTATTACTTTTAATATTTTTTCGAAACTTTGCAAGTGCGGTATCGTGTTGCATGGATGACACGTAAAAAATTGCGAACAAAATAAATGATAATTTTTATCGTTCACTGTCTTCTTAGAGAATTTATCAACTATTTTTATCCATATATATTATTTTTTATTCCAAATTTACAAATAAAAAAAGATAAACTACTAAGTTTTTTGCACCAGTGCTCTTTTGAAATTCGATTCAAAATCATCATCTTATAAGATGCGAAGGAATTGCAAATGAAGGAAACAACTAGAAAGAAAACACTATTTTTTTTATCTGAGTGTCAGCA
This sequence comes from Parasteatoda tepidariorum, assembly GCF_043381705.1. Classification (NCBI taxonomy): domain Eukaryota; kingdom Metazoa; phylum Arthropoda; class Arachnida; order Araneae; family Theridiidae; genus Parasteatoda; species Parasteatoda tepidariorum. Next base: position 17,317,384 of record NC_092213.1, read on the forward strand.
TAACTTAAAAAGTTGACAAAGTTACTTTTCTTAGAATGTCATAATTTATAGATTTCAACTTATCATACGGTCTTACTTTTGAATGTATATTTACAGATAAAACTCTAGAGTTTTTCAAAAGTTTTCGAATTGGAATTTCTGTAAATCGATTTAAATTTAAAATGGCGACGATTTATTTAATTTTGGCAATAAAGTTACTTAGTTTTCTTACAAAACAATTTTGTAAAGTTTAATTCCTAACTATGTAAAATTACATATTTGCTATTAATTTGGACTAAAAAATCCCATAGCTTGACATACCTGGGACATGTAATGTTTTACCTTCAAGTTCCCGACAGCGCACATAAATATTCAATCAAGAGCAATCACAAAATACTGATTAATCATTAAAAATCTCCAAGATGTTGCTAACATATTCTTTTTTATTCTCCTAATCATTTTTATTTTGTTTAAAAGAAAAGTTTATCCCAAAAAATAATTAATATAAAGATTTGAAATATTTCTGTAAAGTATCATTGACTGATGCGATGATTATAAAAAAATAAGCATCAAAGTTGCTGACTACTAAATACCCATTATAATATATTGCTATTTTTAAAAAAAAAATAAGCACAGCAAAATTTGGTAAAATACCTTTCAAAAAAAGTCTACCTAAGATGAAATCCGACAAAGGTAGACAATGGTTAATCATAATTTTATAATATAGTTTCAGTAATTTTTACATATTGCAAATTTTAAAAATTTAGTTTAAGATGTGAATGATGAAAACTTTTTTTTATTTTGAAATTTATAAAATGATTTTTTTTTGTGAACAAGAAAGTTAATACTATGATTTCATATTTTAAGGGGTCAGGATTTTTTTTTTACATTCAACTTTATTTTTTTTTTTTTACCTTCCTTTTCTTGTATGAAGATTAACATAGGGTTTTGAATATTTTACTGGAGTTTAACATTGACATAGACATTATTTAAATAAAGAAAATATTGTGAAAGATCGAATTTTAATTTTAACTAGAAAAAATATTAAATATTTACCGATATTTAAGTACTAGAAGGAATTTAAGTATCAAGCCACGCTTAAAACATTTACTAAGTTTTTACTTAATTGGTTTATCTGAAGTCAGGAAAACTTTTGTGCAAGGTGAAAAAATTTAAATTGAGAAAAAATGGATTCAAAGATAAAATTTTGAATAAATAAGGTTAAACAAAATAAGTGGAGTTGTTAGACAATTCTAATACTAAAAAAATTGATACGTCATTTTAGGGTTTTCAGTATATGGGCTTCAGTATTTTTGCTGTAAATCTGAGTATTATTTTTCAGATTTGCGTCAAATTTTTCTGAATAACACGGGTTATAGCATTTTTTTTTCTTCAAAAAAATTTTTGTTAGTAATTTTTTGTTAGAAACATCCTAACTGCTTAAAAATTTTAGGAATTTTTAAAGCACTTTTTATGAACTGTTTTCATATCTTTCTATAAAGTGTATATTTATTTCCTCAGGTACTTGGTACTTTATTTGCTCCGTATTAGATCTGCACAATAGGTTATTGGCAACGTACGAAGAATCATCCTTGAGGATGAGGCGAAAACATACTCACGTCTCATCCCGTTTTGCAGGAATGATATATTCATTCACAATCCATCAGTCTGCTGATCGTAATTTTTACCTGAAACAAAGCACAATCCTTCTCCGATCCAGTACCCCCAGAGGTTTTGATTTGTTATGAAAATTCGGAGTACTTTGCAAACCTGACAAATTTAGCGTTCACCAGTATCTATTTTGTCTTCGACTGCCGGGGATCGAACTCATGACCGCTCGGACCTAATGCTCTATTAGCCCTGCAGCATTCATTTGGGCGCGTTAATTTTTTCCTCAGAGAATACAGTTTCTGAAAAACAAAGTCTTTTGAAGCATATATATTTTGACGCTTGCACGTTTATTGAAACAAAAATTATGATTTTTTCCCATTCGTACAAATCTGTAATTTTGATAGTTCTCATTTGTTCTACTTTTTTTAACAAATGGTCATCCGATTAGTATAAGTAATTTTTCAGCCTGATCATCTGTAAATTTTTTTTTTATTCCTTGCAGCAAGTTGCATTTTTTTTACAGGAAATGAATATTTATTTAAAAAAAAATTGCTTATTTATTTTTGCACATGATTGAGTATTTGTTTCCGCATCTGTTAAAATTAAATTTTGAAAATTTTGTAATTATTGTGACGTTAGTTTTATCTGATATTATTTTTGCAATAAATTATTACCATGATCGAATACTTGGATTTTATTCTTTTAGACAACAACAATTAGACTTAAATTCTTTAGACTTAAACAATTTTCCGAATATTTGCTAAAAAATTATGCGCTTTTTTGTAAATTTTAGCATTACTTTATTCTTCAAACACTTGACTGCCAGTTCAGTGCTAAGAATCAGGTAAAACATGAGCAGTGAAAATTTTCCTATTGTTATCAGTTTCTCGAAAGTTGCACATTTTGGAGAAAAAATCTTTTGCTCTATTCTTTTAAACATTTATTTATCAATTTAATGTTAAGCATCACAATACTGTTAGAATTTTCATTCTGAATGTACGGTAAAACAGCCGGCAGTTGTCTGTTAACCGGTTAACCGTTAAGTTTATGGTTAGAGACACTTTTTTACCATTATGATTTTGATACCGTTTACAACTGATACGATTAAGAAATCGTGAATGCAAAACTATATAGTTTTGTATAACCACTTACAACAAACATGGTTTTTGAACCATAAAAATGAAACTTAATGGACATTGGAGCTCTGTGGGTGCTGTCTCTAGGGTCTTCAAATGAAGAGTGTAGGACACCAGAAACTTGATGCACTGAAGGAATCTAAAATATTGTGATATCAACGCTAAGATTCGAACTCTTGTTCAGCCAGTCATGAGATTAACAAATTAGCCTTCTCAGCGACAGTGTGCACCCAGCTGCATGGAACAAAATGGCTTCATAAACTGGATAGAACTATAATTGTTAAACTATATTAAGTAAAAGCTATCAATATCTATCAATAGTCAAGTTTTTTCTCTCACTCAATAGTTTGACCATTATTTTTTTATGATTATTTGACTTGGTTTGACTGAATATTGTAAGATAATGATTAAATAAATTGCAATTTAATCATTTTTACCGAGAAATTTCTAACAGTGTATAAACGTGTACTATCAGAACTTTTTTTTGACTTTTGATATAATATTGTGAATTTCTCTTTTGCTGAAAATGCATATTTTTTGATAAAATTCTTCTGCTTTATTCTTTCAATTTTTGTTATGAAACTGTAATTGTTATTTTGAAGAAATGAATGGCAAAATTATTTTGCTATATTTTGTAGACGCTCCTGAATGCTTGATGATTTAAGCGAATAGGACTGTACAAAAAAAGCTTCGAAAATTTATTCCGACAAGTACTTTCAGACAATACCGTAAAACAAAAGGTAGATTTTTTGATACCAAAAAGGAATGTTTCCTTAAAATTGGTTTTCTATAAATACATAATGTCTACCTAAATTGCTTGTCATTACCATGCTTTTCTTACCATAACTGTTGAGCTAAAGTACTTCGTTTCAACACCAAATTGTTCAGAAACTCATAAAACTATCGGAAAACTTGTGGTCACGTGATTCATCAAAATGACAATAACAATTCGACTAATCCATTACATACACTATGTATACTACTAGAGTAAAATGCAAAATACACTAGATACTGTCACTGCCACAATTAGTAAATAGATAGATCTTAAAAAAGAGTGTAACTATTTGTTTTTACCTAAAGTCTATTATTTGCCATTATGCAGTTTACTCATTTTTGTGCTTTACTCAATACAGCATTATATATAGTTTAGCACTTTGAAGTCATTTATTTTTTTAATAAAAACTATTTTTCTTGATTGATTAAATTTTTATGGTTTTATGTCTGTTTTTTTATACTTCAAGTACTTTTGAGGAAGTGCAATATAGATTACTTATTTTGTTAAACTTTTATTTGTTTTGGAGTCAATTGTAGCTTTGAAATAAGTTCATCGCTTGTCATGAATAATCTTAAGAAACTGAAGAAATGAGATATACTTGATAATGCAAACACTGCCTTTTGCTTCAGGAGTTAGGATATCGAAAAGTCAACTTACGTGCCCCATGTCCAGACTCACTAGACATGAATGAGGAAATAAAAGCAGGTTTGAAAGAGTAAACTCTAAGTTGCTAATACACAAAGGAAAAATAGAATAAAGTGGGAAAACAGACCAAAGAAAACAAAAACCACGATAGAAAAAGATGATCATTTCTCTACTACTGCAATTTCTTTGTTTTGATTTTCACTTTTAAATTGTTTAGTCTTTTTTTATTGGCAACTATATTTTTTTTTCAAACCTACCTGTTTTTTTTCCATTCATATTTGGTAAGTAATTTTAAGTCATATTGGTAAGTCATTTGGTTCATATTTAGCAATTTGGAGCGGGTGCTTATTTTTGATTCCTCGGAATGTATGGATTTTTCTACCTCTAATTTTATGAAGCAAATGTATTATTTGAATTTGGTTCGATGCGATGACTGGCCGATACGAATTCCACACCCGGCACTCTACGACCGCAGTGTTGACGTAAAAGATCCTCAGTGGTAGACGGATCATAGGTTAGAGTCCCCCACCTTTACACTGACAATGGGAGGTTTTCGTTGTTTTCCTCTCCATGTGACGCAAATGCGGGGTATAGTTCTATCAAAAGTCCTCCACGAAGGCAAATTTCTCCCAATGATTTATCCAGGAGTTCCCTTGTCTTCTGGATTGGGATCAAAATTACAAAACTACGGAGTTGATCATTAATAGTCGTAAAACCCAAAATTGGGTCGGCAGTTCAATAAAGTTTATAAATTAAAATAAATGACGTTTAAGTTTGATGTAAAAAGCATTCGATCACTAAGAAATAAAAATAATTGTTAAGCACTCAAAGGGTTGTGAGTAATGAGAAGGGTAATGAGATGTAACTATTTCCGGTAGGGGTGTGGGAATATGTTTAGGACATGCACCGGAGACTCGTCGTAGAAGCTAGTAATACTAAGCTTTTATTTTACTAACTTAATCTTAAATATACAACAGAGTTCATAAACATACAATTCACCCAGACTTAATAAATATACAACAAATTCAGTAGAGACTTTCACAGAGCATAAGAATGCTAGGCATGAGTTTTCACATTTTATTCCATTCAGCGTATTGTCGTTTACCTTAATTTTCTTTTTTATTAGCTAATTTATATTTTTTTCAATTTGCTAACTGCATTATCAGAGCCGATTATAATTAAAAGAAATAATATATTTAATAAGTATATTTTTAATTTGAGGATATTTAGCAATTTTGTTAAACAAAAAATTTTTTATGTTGAAATTATAAGTTATTTTACAAGAATCTAATGCACTTTTTTGATTCAGCTATTGCATCTATAATACACAATCTAAATACCTTTTATGTTACTTGAGCAATAAATAAAGCGAAAATAGAGACAGTAAGATAGACCTAAATACCTCCTTAATGCACGATATCTTTTGATGTATGGGACGAGAAAGCATTTCAGATAGGGGGTTAAAGATAAGGTAGAAGACAGCTTTATAGTAACTTTGACTTCGATAACTATTCGAGTACCAGTTATCGAGATTAGCCCTTAGAGAGAAACTCTAACATACGCTATGAAAGTTTTTTTTCTATGAAAGAGTAAAACAAACTTTGAAAAATTTGTGAATGTGCAGATAAGAATTAAATACTTCTACAAAAAAAAATAAAATGAATGAAAAAGAATATTTGTTTTTCACACTTCATGACAAATTATATTAATACTGTTATATTAATAAAAAAAAACTAATGTCCCCTACATTATTTCTAAAAAACTCATATTTGACTTTCTTTAATTATTAGGAAATCACAAGCCTGACGTATTATAGAAATTAAAATTTTGAAACAGGCCCTTCACAACACATGAAATTCTGTATAGAACACACTCAATATACATTGAGAAAAAAGGTAAGGCCAAAACAACAAGAATATGGTGAATTTTACTGTATTCCCGGCCCTCTAAGGACACTGAAAAGCTCGGTAACTTTTAAAAAAAGCAATTTGGTGATGATTTTGGTTAAATTAACAATAAAATATGATTCATGATGTGTCTTAAAATTTGATTAAAGTGGTAACATTCGATAATTTAATCGTAATTCATTAGCTCATGGCATAAAAGCTATTTGGAAATCAGAATTTCTGGCACACCTTTACCATATACGACTGACTTACCAAATGAATGTCTTAAATTCCTATGTTTCGGTTTTAATAACCAAAACTAGACATTTTACTAGAAATATGATTTTTATACTACCAGCTTGGAAATGTTGTCAGAACTTATTTCTGGTAGAACGGAATTAGAATTTATACTTTATAAAATAGTTTAGAATTTAGTACCACAATTAATTTCGTATATTCTACTCTGGAATGAAGTCTATTAAAGGTCTGCAGATAAGGGATAGGAATTTAATATGTTAGTAAGAGAGAAATAATAAGTCGATAGAAATCAAATAAATAAGCTTAAAAAGAAGCAGGTTTAAAAGTATTAAAACATAAAGAAAGTAGCTTAATGGATCAAATGTCCGTTAGGAAATCAAACTGATTTTGAAGCTTTCAATGCAGCCTTCTGCACTAGTAATTTGTTAGATTTCATTAGCGTATTCCTTCCTTTCTCGTTTAAATATCAATTGAAATCTGGAAGAATGTATTTTTTTTAACTTTATTTTTGAGAAGGAGATATGTTAAGGGCGGCTGTTTGAAATCACCCATTTGTTCCAGTTCGTTTTAAAATCTGCCATATATATATAAAGTGAACAAACATTATAAATACTTTGGTATTAATAAAAGCATCAAATGATTTTCCATAATGCGTAGGGTTATAAGGTATGCAAGCGACTGAGACTTTTTACCTCCTTCTCTATTTGTATATAATGCAGATGCAAAAGTTTTTAGGTGTCTCTTTCAACATGGTGTGATCCTGATAAAATATGTCGGAATTGTCCGAGAGTGCTGTCCACTCCCTCTAGTGTTGAGAAATGAGTGTGAGCTATTACCACCGACAGCCTACCTTTAAATAAAACTATTAAAGAAGTATTTTAGTTGACGACTGAATTATTTGAGCTAAACAGAACCAATGATAACAGGAATGTAGCCCTATTATTACATATATATATAAAGTGAGAGAGAGAGAGAGAGAGAGAGGGAGATAACAGCAATATATTTATTTGTTATACTATTCACAAACTATTCTAAACGTGATACTATTCACAAACGCATATGAAAGTTTTTTTCTTTCTTTGCTGAAGAAGAGAATATTTCAACGTTCCAAGAAGCAATTTAAATCTTTGTGTTCGATATTTAAAAGCTCTCTTGCATATTATTAATAATTAATGTTCATTAATGTTGTATGAGTATTCTAAAACAGCACAATTAATTTTAAAATGATTAAAATTTTAATTTAAAAATATATATGAATGCAGTCCATTAAATACCAAACATTTCTTTGGAGAATAAAAGAAATATAATAAGCCAGAATTTCAGTTTTAAGTGTTGAAATATTGCGGTACCTACTCATTGTTTAAATCACGCTTTTTTTCTTTAAATTTACTTTCTTTTTCAAAATAAACTATAGTTTTTATTTTTACTTCCCGCTCGATTTAGATAAAAAAAGTATGAATAAAAATGGTTTTAATTTATGAAATAATCAAAATGTATTTGCATATAGTTATTCACTGCGATTTCAACTGCATCTTCTTTTAGAAGAATTTGTATTTGATTTTTTGCATATTTTTCACCAGAAAAGGAGAAATTTAAATAACAAAGGAAACATCAGACATCCTTGACACGAATGCCTGTGACATTCGGGAATGACATTTATTGTTATTTTTAGCACTTCTTTTTGCACTGAAATTGACAGATATTGATCCGTGTCTAAGAATATTGGATATAAAACTTTTCGAATATAGTTTTATCTTAGATTTGTGCATGATATGCAATTTATAGTATTGAATAGGATTATGTGTGTCTATAATTATGTACGATATGCATTTTATGTTTAAATATAATATGCATTACATGGTTATGTATAATGTACACTGCTCTAAATAAAAAATACCTTATAAAACTTTTGATCCAATGATTGAATTTTCACGTTTTAGGACTCAATCTTAATGGTTCAAAGGTTTAACCTAAAATATGTTAATTAGTTTGTGCGGACGATATTTTAAGTAACAGAATCAGATGGAAAAACGTATTTTCTCCGAATAAACGCAGCTTTTTTTTGTTGACGAATTAGGATTTCTGAGTATATAATAAAATGTATTATAATATGTATGGGGTGTATAATAATATATAAATAAAGTTAATCGTATTTTTGAACTATTCAGCAGTTTTCGCACAAATTTTTTATTTTGCCATGTAAAATAAGATTCTATGTAATGATTTAAAGCGTTATAATCTTCACAATTCAAAATTTCTCAGACTATTATAAAATAAAGTAATAAACATTTACTAAAAGCTTTTTTTGCACGGATTTATCTTTGGATAAACCAATTCCATAATTGTGAGCAAAATTTTTTAAATTCACCTGAAAAAATCTCGAAATATGCAAAAGCAAAATTAACATTAATTGGTTCAAATTTCGGCTGACTGGCTCTTCTGACCAAGTTATGTGTCTGTATTTCCCAGATTTGCGACTATTCTCCCTATATTTTGAAGACCGAATTTGTCGAGTATGTTAATTTAGAGAAAGTATCTGGTTATGTAACTTAAAATATTGTTTGCACTAATTAATCAGCATATTTGAAGTTACTGCCTTCAAACTATCAAAATTAAGATCTAGAACGAGTTGGTCTGATCATTAGATCAAACGTTATACAAGGTGGTCCGTTTCTACGCTCACTGCACATTACATGATTCTTTGGTTTTGAAACATTATTTAAAATAAATGATATACTAAATATAAATATACTAAAATACAATTTCGGAAAACTGATAAGACAAAATTAAATTTGGGAAAAGATGTAGCTTTTCATACGAAAATGCCAAACATGCACTGGTGTAAGAAATTAAGAGAATTTGCAGACTTGGTCGATTATCTCTAGAACTGCTTGACCGATTTTAATGAAATTTGGTATGCACATGCATTAATACAATACAAAACTAATAACTATTCAACAATTGTAATGCACACACATGATCGTGCGTATTACTCGTTGAAGTAGGAAAGTATGAAATTGCCATAGGAAATGATAAACTGCCTTATTTCAAGTATGAAATCACGCTGTATGGACAGTATATCTGTAAGAGGAGACCATACCCAATATTAACCCATTTTTTTGTTTATCCTGCAGCCACTGTTTCATACTTTCTGACTCCAACGAGTGGTACTCACGATCATGCTTTTGTATTGCAATTGTTGAATGGTTATTTGTTTCGTATTGTATCAATGCATGTACATATCAAATTTTATTCAAATCGGTCAAGCAGTTCTAGAGATAATCGACCAAGTCTCCAAATTCTCTTAATTTCTTATACCAGTGTATATACATTTCAATTTATCACTTTTTCGCGCTTAAGTTGATTTTTCCTTTAGCTCAGCAGTATATTACTCATGAATTTTATGTTACCCGTAATTTTTTTCTATTTTTCACCTAAACGCCTTTTTTATTCACACGTTATAGTTTTGTTGTAAAAACAACATATTTCATTTTGTATGCGATGTTGAATTTTAAATAAATTAAATGAAAATTGAAAGATTTATCTTAACCTCTTTAGTAAATCTTTAACGATTATTATTATTAATCTGATTGAAAAAGATTTCTTCATTTATTATGAAATTATCCTTTATAAATAAAAGAACAAGTCTGTTTTGGCAAAAATTCATAATAGCGAATGACATTTTCGCAATAGAGAGCTCGTCGTTATAAGCAAATACTTCTTCTTCTTCTTCTTCTTCAGGAGCGCAACAGCCCCCTGCAGGCCTTGGCTGCCTCAACAGCACGCATTCTCCAGCTCCCTCTGTCCATGGCAACTCCCCTCCAGTTCTTAAGTTTTAAGACTTTGAGGTCGTTTTCGGTGTCGTAGTGTATATTTTATTTTAATGCATATATATTTTAACATTATAAGCAAATACTTATAATGTTAAAATATATATAACAATACTTGAAAACTGGAAATATTTACCTAATTTTCTTTTGTTGTTGTGTTATTTCTCATGACACATAAAAAAGGAACGCTCAATAGCCATTAGCTTTGCGTGCGGCAAGAGAGAGCACCGCTAGGGTAACAGCGAAACTTAACGCAGAAACTTTCTGATAGATGGCAGCACTACTCATTCGAGATACCACTTCCACAATTTAGACAGAGAAAAGAAATTTTCTCCAAATCCTCATATCTATAGACTCTTCAGTGACGTACACGTCTATAGCATCTGCTGGGTGCGTCTCAGTGGCATAGAGATTTGAACTCAATCCCCTCCAGAATGTAGTCCGATGTTCTAACTACGGGGCTACCACGCGTTTACTTTCATTTTGAACAACTATTTTGATTTTAAATATCTCTTGCAGTTGAAATATTTTTATAGTTTCAAGATATTCCCTTCATTTAGAATATGCCTTATAGCTTCAAAATATCTCCTTCAGTCGAAATGAGTATTATTTCTTTCAGAACGCAATAGCTCCTTCATCAATAAATATAAAGCAAAAATCTTGTAATTCTGAATATTATTAAGTTAATATGGTTTAAAATTGATAAACGGTATACCATCTGCCAGTTCCAAAGGATATATATATCTAGAGTAGAGTTATATAGAGTAGAGTTATTATATTTAGAGTTATCCTCTACAGATTATCGATTGAATAACGAGACTTTGAACTTAATGTAAGAAATTTCTACAACAAAAATGATTCATCAACAAATTTCCAAATCGTAAAATGTGTTTCGGGAAGAAAATGAAATGAACAGTATTAATAATACATTATGATGACATTAATAATAGTGAATGCAGAGTTGTTGATTTTAATAGCATTGTTTTATAAAAATTAAGGGACTAAAATAGTAAGAAGGAAAATAGTATAGACTCTTATTTTTCGTATATTTATCTTTCGTATTATGTTGTTCATGAAAACAGTAAAAAAATACTTTCGCTGGAAAATATCTAGCAGAAGGCTAGGCGGAAAGCTAGGATCCGCTATAAAATAGCGAAAGGCTAGGCCGCTATAAACATACTATTTTAAAATCTTTAATATTATGTTTTTGATGAGGTTTTAGAAATATGACTTAATGACTGGATTCTCGATATACGGCGTACTCGCTATAACAAGATTTAAGTGAAGTTTACATTGAGAAAAAAAGTATGGTTAAAACTGCTAGAATATGGTAAAACTTACTGCGTTTCTGGTTCTATAGAAACACCAAGAAGTTTGGTAATTTTTACAGGAGCTTTTTGGTAATGATTTTGGTAAAATTAATGCAAAAATATGGTTTTAAAATGTGTGATAAAATTCAGCAAATATGGTAAAATATGGTAATTTTATCATGATATCTTAGCGAATGACATAAAAAGCATTTAATTGGCTAAATTTAGTTTTCTGTTTTGTATTTTTTGCTAAATGTGTGGAAAATGAAAAGAAATACCAAAATATTCGTTACTTAAACCGAATGAATGGTTTGTTTTATCATGCTTTTATGCTTTTTCTTACCAGAAATGTCATTAGTACCGAGTTTAAACCAGTGTTTTTTTCTTCCAAAATATAGTCTTGAATATTTCACTCATCAGTATCATTTAACGTTAGATAAAAGTTTTTATAATATAGTTTTTTACATAACGTTTCGTTATTATTCGCAATGAATATATATTTCCATGGCTCTTTATCTTACATACATAAGAATAGTTAAAAAAAATATGAGGTAATTTTTTTAGTAAAATTTGGAGGACAAAAAGAACAAAATAAATTGTCCGATGAATTTTTTTTTCATAAATTAAAGATATCTATTGATCAAAAATTTGATCCCATCATTAACTGTTTTGAAAAGCTACAATACGTAATGCTTGAAAAAAGTCAAGATTAATTTTAACCTTGAGTTATAATAAAGGAAAATCTTTAAAATATTAATGACTTGTGCTTAAACGTACAGAAAAATTTTTTTTTGAGAAGAAATTCGTAAAAAGCCTTCTCCAGCAGTGGACTTAATTATTTTATGAATGAAAAAGTTAAAGAAAAAAAATAGTTTTCTCATTCCTTGGATTATCATATGAAATATTGAATAATTAAATTATATTTAGCGGATATATATTAAAAACTGCTTAAAAATTAATTATTTTTTAACTTGCATGAAAAGTAAAACAGAATATTTTTTAGAAATGGAAAAAAAGTTTTCAATAGTATTAAAAAATGCTCATTTGTTATTATGGGTGTATTAGTTATGAATCGAATTATTATTTATAATGAATTAATTTTTATTGGGTGCTGCTTTTTTATTTTATATACATAAAAATAGTTTTACTTGAAAGAAATATGAGGAAACTGTTTTTTCTTCTTCTTTCTTTTGTTTTCCGTTGCATGAATTTTTTTAGCAGTTCATAAATACTTCAGTATCTTTGATTTCAAAGTAGCAATCGATTTCTTCCTCCGAGCTGGTATTTTTTGTCGTAATGAGGAAGTTTAAAAACATTAGGGGAGAGTGGGGTAAATTGTAAAATTTTTTACTTAACTATTTTAAACTAACAAAAAATCTAATATATTATTAGTATTAATTGACAGACGAGTAAAGTTAACTATCCTCTACTAGAAACAAAATACCTTATTTTAAATGTTATTATATCAGTTATTAACAATTTTTGACAGTCGTGCGCTTGTTACAATTGTCCCCACTGTTACAATTGTAACAGTTCATAAATTCTACTAAAACATAGTTAATTATACATATTATCATAGTTGTGACATATTTTTTTATTGATCAAAATAGTAGTGATATTTTAGGAGTAAAAATAATAATGAGCAGAGACCTAAAGGGTTGAACTTTTAACTTGAAGGGGTTAAAAATTTTAATTAATGCTGCGAAAGGTGACAAATTAAATAATGCACATGGAACAATGCAACATTCTTAAAGAGTTAAGTAATGGTTTGTAAACATAAGGTTATTTATTTTCAGCTGTTACAATCGTCCCTTTACTTTATTAATACAATCGTCCCGAAGACGCCATTTCAACTTCATTTGTTAAAAACAATGGTAGTTAATTAACAAAACTAATTTTTCTTTTATTGAAATATTAATTAAAATGTCCACTTACATATTCGGTTAATAATTTTTATTTGTTTAAACAGATTTACTTTGTTACAATATAATATTCTAATACCAAAAAAAGTACTTACGTAGCGTGAAAATATCTCTTGTGATTTAACTCTTTCAAAAGTACGTAAAAATGGTTGCCAGCAGGGGTGTACACGTAGATTTATTAAATACACCTTGTGTGCCACCTAGGACCCAAATCTAGAACCCGACACTCGAAATTTTTGCTCTGTTACAATCGTACCCTGTTACAATTGACCCCACTCTCCTCTATATATATATATCAGGGGGTTACATAAATGTTGCGACAAAATTTCGGGTGGAGTTCACATCATCGTTAGGATTAATATTTCATAGGAGCCCTTGTTTGGAAATATCGTCATACGCTGCTAATGCAACAACCCTATTATAAATTGTTAATTCGAGTTCTTCTGAGCAAGTCGTAACAGGAAAGCGCCCCTAAACGCGTATGATGACATATTTAACATGGATTCCAATACGATTCTAATCATGATGATGATATACCTCAACTCCTCTAAAAGTTTGTATCAATATTTACTCGACCTCTTGTTATATATAACGTTTTTAAAATTGTACATTTATTAAAAAAAAAAAGACAAAAAATGGCATTTTATTAAAAAAACAAACAGACATTTGTAGCTTTAAGAGCAAAAATATTTTCAGATTTGAAATCCCCACACCCGCATCTTGCATAAATGCAAAAAAAAAAAAATGTTTCCTTGTGTTAGTATTATCTACTGATCATTGGAAGAAAATTTATGACAATTATTTACATTAGTTACAGTCTCAAACAGCAATATATTAAATATCTTACATGAAAAAAACAAGAATAGTTTTAAGAAAACACAAAGAATAAGTTTAGAATAGTCAAAGAAATATTTATATGTAAACAAAACCATATCAATTACAACAATAATACCGTGTTTTAAGCATTTAGCTATTATTTAGTATTAATATATTAGAGTACGCTAGTTATTGGATTTTAGTTATTTTAAGTATTCAGAAATTAGCTATTATTAGTAACTAATAATTAGCGTTTAGTATTGATTTAACATTAACTATTCACCATTTCAAATGAGCTTTGTTAAAAAATTAATTATTCAAAACGAATAAAGAACTTTATTATCTTACATAAAAAAATACATAAAAATACTTTTAGAAAAAAAACCGAAGAGAAGTTTTTAGCCAGATCTTGAGAGTAAAACGAAAAATTTACCGAAGAAAAAACTTCTATAAATTAAAGATAAGATAACTATTGATCTCAGAAATACTCTTACTCATTAGATGTTTTGAAAAGTTACAGAACGTGACGTCAGAAAAAAAAAGATTAGATCGATATAGACCTTTGAGTTGAAATAAAGGAAATTCTTTAAAATATTAATGACTTTTGTAAAAACGTGATGAAAAAAAATTCTTTTGTTTAAGAAGAAATTCCGAAATTTGCTCCTTCAGCGGTGGGATTAATTATCTTATGAATGATAAATTTCAGAGTTAAGTTTTTTATGAAAGAGAAGAAATTAGTTTTCTCGTTCTTCGGGTTGTTTTATGAGATATTGAATAATTTATTTTTAGCTGATATATATGTCGAAATTTAGTTAAAAATTAATTTTAATTGTAAAAAGAATATATCTTTTGAAAATAAGTGTAAAATGAGATCTTACAATTGATGAATAACGAAAATCAATGAACATTTTTAAATAAAAATCAAAAAGGCCGTTTTTCTTATCTTAAATACAGTTCATCCAAAGTGTTATGCCATTATAGTTAAGCAAAATTCATGTATTATCGTTTTTGTACTAATTTCAAAATGACATTCTTGCATTTTTTAAGAACTTTTACATGTTTAATTATAGAGTTAATAGCATAAATAGCAAAAAATTTGATACCTTTAGTTGATTTTCTAAATATTTCAAAAAAATATGTAAAAAAAATATGCTTCGAAAATATTAGTTGTGCAGAATTTTTTCTTGATTTTAATAGTAAACAAAAATATTAAAAAATATATATACTGGGTTATTCATAATTCCCTCCAGGGTTTCGAAGCGTTATAGTGAAAAAAAGATGACGAATATGAAAAAAAGAAACATGAAATTATTCCGAAACTTCAAGTTTTACTTACACACATTACAGGTGTTCTAAGTGTGAATCCTTGGTCACACGGCATACATCAATGCTATAGTCCTGTTCCTACCCGGAGGGAATAATGAATAACCCAGCATATATATATTGAGTGATAAAATACTTTCTAGCAAAATATTTTACCTGTAATAAACAAATCGATGCTAATAATTTGTTTTAATAAACAGGTTTACTATTTCTGATGTCTTGAAAATATTTTTCTGCTCATAGGCCTCAGCACAATGAAAAATAATTTGAATGCATTATTCAAAAAATATTATGCGTAAATAATCAAAACACTATAAAAAAATGTGTTATAGATAATTTCGAATTTCAAGACTTTATGTAAAGATTAATTATTATGAGTAATACATAAATATGAGTCAGCAAATTATTGAATCTTCATTTGGGAAGACATATTTGAGAATTTAAGTTGCTTTTGGTAGGGATTTTTGAATCGTTTTTCAGAAAAAATGTTATTTATATTTTCAGTTATTTATATTTACCAAAAATGCTACCCAATTCAAAATAAAATGCTATCCAAATAAAAAATTATAAAAAAAAATCAGCAAATATATAAATCAATTATTTTCATTTGAATTTTCATCTTTCAGTTATTTAAAGTTCTTAAATACATTGTTAAAAAATACACAGTCAGATTATGATCAGTGAACGGAAAAAGTGTTCTGATCTCTGATTGTAAAAAAAAATTCCTGCCCGTAAAGCTATAATGATCATTAAAATAGATCTATCTAAAAAGTTTTTCTTGTAAACTAAATGACCATTTGCCGTAATTTAACATAATGCTCGTAAAAATCATCTTCAATTAGGACTTTTATGTTGTTTTAAACTCGAGTGATTTGTGCTTCGAATCAAGGCAAACCGTAGAATGAAGCAAAAAAGCACAGTCTTGTCATCTGTCGAGGAATAAGGGAAAGGTCTATTCGTTGCCTGTGATGGTTTTGATTTAGCAAAAAGATATTCATAATTTTTCTAAATACCTTTAGTAGAAAGTTTTATTTTATAATTGCAAATAAATGCAACTCCTTTGCGATTTTTGAAATTTTCAGAAGATGGTTTACAATATGTTAAACTTGCGAAACTTTAGACTAGGATACAAAGAAAAAAATACCTTCCATCATTGTAAAATGTACAATAAAAATATTCAAAAATTCATTAACTGATGTACTAAAAAGATCATAAGAAAAAGACATAAAGGTGCAGTGCCCAATTAATAATAGTTTATTTGTAATATTGAAAGGAATTTTGCATAAATCTATCTATGCATATTAGTTCAATGAATTTTTTTTTACTATTGAAAGATTTAATTTATTTATTTATTTATTTTTTCGATATACCATTGCTAGAACTTGTTAAGTTTTGTATAGTTCAGAAGAAGGTTCAATATATGTTGAACTAAAAGTATAGAAAATTTGAAACATAATATAAGGGAACTGAAATATGATATACAGGATAAAAATCAATTTTCTTTTTGCAAACTGTACATGAAAATAATTCAAAAATTTAATATTTATTGCGTTAAAAAGTTTTTTAGCAATGGACGCTAACGTTAAATGCATAGTTAGAAACAAATGTTGAAATAAATTTTGCATTAGCATAACGATGCACATAAGTTTAAAAAATGTTTTACTGTTGTAAGTTTCAATTTTTATTCGTGTGTAATTTCTTCATCTGTGCGAGCTTTGCAGCGAGCAGAAGAAGATTCACTATATGTCGAACTAAAAGCTTGAGGAACTTTGAAACATGATATCAAGGATATAAATGCCTTTCTATATTGAGAACTGCACAAGCAATAAATACAAAAATTCAAGCTATGCTTAAAAACTTCTAAGCTATCCGCAATCGATGCAAACAACAGCATTCCAAAACTGTTTCTGTCCGCATGTTTTGCAATAAAACCATGGATAGACCCTGGTATCTTGCAAATAAATGTCAGTATCACTATTCCAATTAGCATGCTAACAAGTCTCTTTTCTTCTCTAAATTTTTTACTTCCAGTTTTAGCATTTTCCTCGATGTTTTTATTCTCCGAATTTTTTAAAGCATTTCTTTTCTTCATGGCCTTCTTAAATGCATTAATAATCTGAGTATTAAGAACAGCAAGTGTTAGAATTGGTCCAATACGAACGCACAATTCTTTGATAGCAACGTACGTTTGAAAAACTCCATGTTCTACTATACACTTGTTCGTGTGTGGAATATATTCAGTTTTGTCCATACTGTCTAAAGTTTTCTTATCGATATCAGCATATTTTATGAAGAATAATGGTAAATACAAAATCAAAGAACAAACGTAGGCTGTAGCAATTGCGCAATGCGCCTGCTTCTTGTTGTGAATGTTTTGAAACTTTGTTGGCAAACAAACAGAGAAATAACGATCGATTGTTAGTGAGACAATTAAGAACATACTACTTGCCATGAATCCGTTCAGTAGTGTTAATTCAAAATGAGCGTAATATACAGCAGCGGCATAAGATTTTAACTGGAAGCCCAGTTGCCTTAGTGAAAAGGTGATGTAAAACAGCAAAGACATGATATCAGATATTGCAAGCCATTTCAAATACAC
Organism: Parasteatoda tepidariorum; assembly: GCF_043381705.1. Taxonomy (NCBI): domain Eukaryota; kingdom Metazoa; phylum Arthropoda; class Arachnida; order Araneae; family Theridiidae; genus Parasteatoda; species Parasteatoda tepidariorum. Next base: position 17,335,474 of record NC_092213.1, read on the forward strand.
ATATGTGACACCTTTCAGTATTGGCATACGAAGGATACATATGTTTATGACATTGCCAAAAATGCCGAAAATAATAATGATTGGTGCGACAATTCCATAGAATATGAATTCCAGTGATTCGCCTTCAACGTCAGTTGATTGCACTTTGGTGATGTTGGCGGAAATATTTTGGCTGCTTTGGCATTCTCCCATTTTAGGAATTCTAAAACAGGTAAAAAAAAAAGGAGTTAATTACTTTATAAGCATATTTTCATGGTTAAAAAATAAGAAATGTATGATTTTATGAATGCGTTTTTAATTGAAATGCGCAATTAATGAAAATGCATGATTGATGCAGGATTAAAAACATGAGATCCAAATACACGATTAAGGGAAATCAAATTTTAAAAACTACTAAATACTTTTGACTTAATACATCATATCATTTAATATTTAAGATATTCAATTGTAAACCAATGGGATCTAGAGTTAGAGGTAGACCTTAGATCGGATGGCTTGACTGTGTGGAAGAGGATTTCAAAATCTTAAGAATTACTAGCTTGAGAACAATCGCAAAGAAAACAGCAGAACGGAGGAAGAATGTATTGACGGCTCTGGCCCACAATTTGCTGTCATGCTAATAGGAGAGGAAGAAAACTGGTCTCAGGTGCTACATGGTATTGTACATTATTGTGCTGTGTATTGTACTGAGTATGGTATTGTACATTATTGTACTGCGTATTGTACTGGGTATGGTATTGTGCATTATTGTACTGTGTATTGTACTGGGAATGGTATTGTATATTATTGTGATTGGGAGTTACTTCTTGGTCCTGTCTTTCCGAGTTCCTTTCTTCTAAAGTCGTTATCAGATAAATTTATTTTAAATGCAAATAAAATTTAGATTTAAAGTCGTCTGGACTAACAATAATAGATTATAATAATCTTAAGCGTGATACTTAATAATATTTAATTGGACTATTCCGAAAACCTCTTATTTATTAAGAGCGTAAAAATATTTGCTTAATCAGAGTGATACAATTGGATTTTTCCAACACGTAAATTGGAAGTCGTCATGGAGAAATCTTCAGAGGAAGGCATTGGCTCACATTGGGCTATCTGGTCAACTATGGTGATGGTGATGAAAATATCAGAAAAAGTTCTCTAATATATGCTTAGAAAATCTTAAATGATTTCTTAGAAATACAATATAACAGATAGTTAAAATTTGATTTCTCGGGAACTATTCGACCGATTTTGCTTCAATTTTACATTTCGCCTTGTAAAATTATGTCCTTTAAAATGATACAAAAATTTGTATACTTCGCAATTCACCATTTTTTCGAGCATTATTAAATAATATAAATAAAAATAATAAATATCTATTAAAAGTTATATTTTGCATGAAATTATCTTTGGACAAACGAATTTCATAATAGTGTGCAAATTTTTTTTTTCATTTCTTTTAAAAAGTTCTTGAGATATATCAAAGGGAACAATAAGGGATCTGAACTTGAGAGTGCTCTCCTGAACGAACAACTGAGAGCATATTTCCCAGATAGCGGCTACCCCCTATATTTCGGGGGTCAAAAATCTGAATCCGCTGATAAAGTTGTATTTTTATCTTGAGAAAGTAAGGTTTTGTGTATGATTTCGTTATTTAAATGTCTTTAGCACTAATTAATTAGAATATTTGAGGATTCCCCTTTGAACCATTAACATGGAGTCCTAGATTTGATTTTTTTCTCGCACATTCTACATTGGTATTGGCGTACCTGATTTTGTAACTTGAAATACAACTCAAAATATCTCCTATATTTTGGGGGTCAGAAATCCGAATATGTTTATTCAGAGAAAGTACGTTTTTGTGCCAAATTTTGCAACTTAAAATATCGTCTACATTTATTAATTAGCATATTTGAGGTCATCCCCGAGAGCCGTTAAGTTTAAATCCTAAAACGTGAAGATCCCAACATAAGATTAAAAATAATGGGTAAGGCCATTCCTTTTTTTTTTAGCATTGTACATGAGGTCTAACGTGCAACACTTTTCTCTATGTACAGTGAGCCTAAAGAAACTAAATAACTTTTTGTACCCAAATATATAGGGGCATATAATAATATGTGAATAAAATAAATCGTATTTTTAAAATGTGATTTTTCAGGAACTATTTAACCAGTTTCTCTAAAATTTTGTATTTCGACATGTGAAATAAGATTCTTTAAAATTATGTAAAAAATCCATACTTTACAATGAAAAATTTCTTAGACTGTTATGAAATAAAGTAAAAAATATTTACTAAAATTTATTTTTTGGATGAAATTATCTTTCGATAAACAAATTTTATAATCGTGAATTCAAATTTTTCAATTCAAAGTATGGTCCTTATAATTCGGTTAATAGAGCGATCCAACATTTGGGCCCCTTATTATTAATTTCACTCTTTGTGTATTTCGCTATATCTTGAGAAATTTTTGATTTGCTATATTTGAGATTTTTTTAACTTATTGAAAATATTTTGCACACATATAAAATTCGATTATCCAAAAACATTACTATGCAAAAAAAATAATAATAAATATTTATTACTTCCTTATTCTATTTAATTATAATCGAAAAAATTTTGAATTGTAAGATATAAAATTTTTACAAAACTTTAAAGCATGTCATTTTACTTGGCAAAATACAATAATTTGAGTAAAATCGGTTGATCAGCTCATGAGAGACCAAATTTTGAAAAAATCGTATATTTCTTTGCTTTTTTTGGCACACTGTACATTTGAGAACATTGTGGCTATTATTTTATTTGGAAAGTATAAATCAAAATTTAATTAAATCAGAAACAGGCACACCCAGAAATATAGTAAAAAAGAAATAATAAATAATCTTGATCAAAGCATTTCTGACATTAATATAGTTTAGGGTAAACGTACATAAGAAATGCGCAAAATAAGTCTTATTTTGAGCTATTATTTCCCGAAATATGACTAAAATAAATGTAAGTTTATAATAACCTAATTAATACCAGTTTTGACTGCCTCTCTCCTTTGAACTATTAAGATCTTACTTTTAATATAGATATTGAACCTCAATCCTAAGAACCTCAATCCTCACGAATCCTAAGAACTCAGAGAAATATTTAAAGAAATTAATAGGCATTATACTCTAGGCATAAAGAGAAGTATTTTTCGGTATTTTTACAAAGCGTTGCAAAAAGGCAACGTTCTCGCCCAAATAGTTCCAATGCCACCCTACGGTCAAATGTGTAACTACTTTGTGTAACTACAAATATGGCTTTTCCCTCTTAATTAAATTAATAAAATTTTCTGTAATTCTTTGGTCATTTGTTTCATTTGAGTTCTATAAAATGGTTAGATATTAACACTTATAGGATGTCGTTAAGGAATGTAAAAGTACTTTTAAGTAAATTGAAGTTTATTTTAAATATATTTTATTCCTCATAATTTTTTGTGTTCTTAAATTTATTTCGATATTAAATAAAATGCATATTTATATGCATAACAAGTAACATTAAATCCTATAAAATAATCATCCTCATCATCATCATAGTCAGTCAGACAGCCCAATGTTGCCTTCCTATGAAGATTTTTCGATAACAAATGCAGATTTATCTTTAATCTATCTTTTTAAGCTAATAAAATAATAAGTAGTGTTATAATTATTGACATTTTTCTTTCACTTACTTAAAGTAGAATTTGTCATATGACAGAATCAGATAACCAGGTGTAAATAAAACTATGACTGAAATATTATGTAATCTACGACTAATAGAACTACAATCTTTAACAAATAATTTGAAAAAATTAGTTTCATTTAAAAAGCATGATATGAAATAAATTTTAAACACTAATACATATTTACACAATCCTATCTTTATTCAATTATTATCTTTCATTGAAACTAAAGTCTTACGAACTATAAATAACAGAGAAGGATTGCTGTTTAAGACTTTGAAGAAAAAGATCTTTCGCTTAAAATTTTCTCTCTAAAATAAATAAAGATATAATAAAGAAATTTTTTTTTAGAGATTGATATTCAGAGTATCTTTATTTGTTACCCTAATTACTTCAAAAGATTACATCTCTACATAATATGCTCTCATTAAATATGTTAACATAGCTTCCTTATTCATCCGATACTTAGATTTAAAGTTACAAAGGCATATCAAGTTATTTTGCTATACAAATTTTTTTGCTTCAAGTAAAAAAAAAATACTTTCGTAAAATGGTTAATCCAGAACATATTTCATATACCTTTGAAAGAAATTCTATTGAATTTTGAGCAAAAATTGCTTGATAAATACTTTCTAGTTTTTTTTTTTTTAGTTGTAAACTTTTTTTTTATCTAAATTTATTTTTCTGAAAAATAAATTGAGACCATTTTCTGAGAGAAAACCTAACTCCAACAGCATTATTTTTATCCATTAACTCCAATAACATTATAACAAACTCCAATAACATTATCTATGTATTATCTTAAAATATGTGGTTTCCAATGTCCATAAACTATATTAAAAATATGCTTTAAACGTATGAAAATAATGTATTAGTTATAATCATATATTAACTGAAATGGACTCAGAAATAAATTAATAATTTTTGCTAAATAAATTTTCAAGTGAAAATAAACAGACAATTTCATGAATTTTTTTAAGGAAATAAATTTTCTGAAATATAAATCCTTTAATAGCGATATATTTCAGCATATTTTTTATAAATAAGGCAAATTCATTTTATAATTCAAGTTATTTTTTAATTTTATTTAAATAAGCCATAAATACTGAAAGGTAAAATAAAAAGGAGCAAATGTATGATTACAGTATATGATTTTCTATACACATTAACCATATTAAAGATGTATTTCAAATATATAATTAACTAATTACACAATAATAGGGTTTGAAATACATTTAAAGTTTACTATTATTTAATTTAATTACTTACTAATTAACAACGACACTGAATTAAATTAAAAAATTATACTTACTTGTTAAAAAACAAGACGATATTTTTGTATTGCCTTTTTATTAATAGAAATTGATTAAAAAGTAATTCTAAGTACGAATTAAGTTATTGAGTTAATGGATAAAAGAATTGAAGCAATTTTTTAAAGTAGACATGATTCGCGGATACCTTTATCAATGGTAAAATGAAATATGATCTAGATACTGTTCAACACACACAAATATATATGTCATTTACTCGCTTTATCATGCAATATTAATTTTTAATACAACATCCCAATTGCTATTAAGAGTTTTTTTTTGTAGACACGAAATTCGTGTATAAATGCTATTTCATATTTTTTTACAAAATATCATGCAACTTAAATAAAATACTACAACAAACATTATTTGGTTCTTCTAATGCGTTTAAATGAAAATTTAATAATATATGAAAATTTAACTAAGTAATTACATGATGCCTGGTTATTAATCTCGGAGTGTAACGTATAACACCAAGTAGTCCTCGGTAAATTAATTTGAGAATGCAATTATTATAAATTTACTACTTATCATAAAGCTGTTATTCATTAATATAAATTATTATGAAATTCAATATCACTATGTTTTCGAAACAAACATTAAGTAATGGCATTGTCTGCAAAATGTTTAATATATGATGAGGGTTATTCCAAATATTATACTATACATTTTCGTTAATTGATAAGTCGGTGTACACCCAGAGAAATGTTTAAATTCATAAGAATTAAAACAACAACAATATTTATCAAATAATATTAAATTACTTTAGATAGGATAGCTACAAACTGGATACTTCAAAACACGTATTCAATTTAAAGCAGGCATACAAAAAGAATACAAAATCGCTTTGGATCATAGTTCTAATTTGAGGAGTTAGAGGTAGTTGCAAATTTTACGTAAAGAAAACAATTTATTTCACTGTATTTCCAAAGGCGTTGCACTTTTCTATATAATAATCCTGCAAAAGGTACCCCAAAGTGGTCACGGTTCTGTTTGAGACATTAAACCTTTCCATGCAGGTTCTATGATTTCAGTGGCGAAAAATTTTAACCATCATAATTTGCCACCATCGTCATGATTTCCAAAATATTGGGGCCTTAACAACCACCTTGAATTACGATGGGTTTTAGCGCAAGTGCTTACTTAGACTGAGAAGAAAATTCTGGTAAAATAGTTCTAGCATGGTAATGGCATGTCTGGTATTAAACCAAAATATACGGTATTTAAACCATTCATTTTTCCGCATGTTTGGTAACGGTTAACCGGAAATTCTGTTTTTCAAAACTATAGTTCCTATTACCAGTCATTAAATAAAAATTCAAAACTTAAACTTAATTTAACCGAATAAATGGTCTTTGTGCCATGCTGTAATGTATAATAATAAAATAACTAAATTTTACTGCATTTAATACTAAACGGCATGGCAATAAAAACATATTTCAATGTTATTTAAGTCATTACCAAAACATTCCTGTAAAAAGTTTGGGTTTCCAAAGATACAGAAACATGGTTAATTCTACCATATTGTGGTAATTTTAGTCATACTTTTTTTTTAGTGTATTATTGATGTACGAATAAGTTGCAACACCGGAAATAGTTCGCTATATTCTTTTCATTCTTATGTGATTTTTGTTTCTTTGCCTGTGCTTTTTCAATCTTTTCAAAAAAATGTTTCCTCAAGCCCTCTGTATAATATATGGTACATAAAATTTAACAAAAACAAACATGGCCTAATGATCGATTTTAACTAATAAACTAATAATAATAAACTAAGTAACTAATAAACTAATAAAATAATAAATTTGACGTAATGATCGATTTTTCACGCATCCGGATACAGAATATAGAATTAAGGTAAAAAGTGTAGATGCCAAAAACTGCACTTTGCAGCACCCATGAAATCTATTTTACAGTAAAATTCATTTTTCAGAAAAAAAAACCGTAAAAAGTACTGGCCCACTGAGTATCGGTACTGTTTACCGCACTTTTTTTACAGTGTAAAAGGTTAGTTATCGGTTTGGTTTTATATCCCGGCTTTAAATATACCAAATAAATATTGATGACGATATTTAAAGAGAAGTTTATGGCAATACACACAAAAGAGAGTATTCTCTCTAAACAAACATACAATTTTCGACGAATTTTTAATTATGACCTTCAAGGTTTAAGAGTATCTGGAAAATATGACCGCAATAGCTTAGGTAGAGGAAAACGCGATGATGTTGATCACTTATGCTGCACCTTTGTTAAATACATTTTGAAACTTTTTATTTTTAAATTAACAACTGTGGAAAGTTTTAGACTTTTGAACAATTAAGTAAATTCTTTCAAAACTGCTAATTTTAACATTAAAAACTTTAGTTTTTAACTGAAAATGTTCATTACTTGGATCTTGTTAAAAACAAGGGAATTACTTTTTTTTAAAATATATTGATAGTTAAAAAATGCAATTAAAAGTTTTAAGATTTTAAATTATTTAATAGTTGGCCAAAAGTCTATTAGTGATATCAGGAGTCTTGTAGCAATTGTATAAATATCAATAAATTGGAATTGACTAATATATATATGCTGGGAAAACATATTCCTAGATTTCAACTAACTAGTTGAAACTACACATTTAGACTAATTAAAATGCACTGAAATTGCTACAGGATTATTGATATTCTATACATTGCAATGTTGCTCAATTTTGGAATAAGCCTTAACCTTGATATCTCAATTGCAAATATCTGAGAACATTCGAACTCAACTATCGTATTACCAAATACCAGTTGAGAGCTATTCTTCTAAGCCACCATTAGCACTAGAATTAACTACCAAGTTTAAGTTTCTAGTAATATTCAAATTGCTTGTTGAGTTGGCGCTCATATTGGCGTGTTTGGCTTTAAATCAGTTATTAGCTAATATTCATTTCAACTCAAAACTAAATAATTATTGATCAAGAATTTCGAAACCATTAAAACAATTTACTACATTTTAAGATAGAGCTGTACATTTTATGATATACGTGAAGTTAACGAAAATCAATAGAAACATAGTGAAATTTATAAATTGATCAAGCTGTCGTACAGAAATTTAAGTATTCAAGGAAAATAATTAGAAGCATAGTGCGATATATGAATTGCGCAAGTTAGCTTGCAGAAATTTAGGAAAAATAAATGGGAAAATAATAATAAAAATATGAAAATATAATAAATAAAATAATAATATTGTAAAAAAATAGTGAAATATATGGACTGCAAGGTTTTTCTAACAGAAATTTAAAGTAAATAAATAGGAACAGTAATAAATGTGGATCGCACAAGTTTGCATCTTAGGATTTGAAAATAATAATAATAAATAAATCGAAATGTAGTAATTTTTTTTCCTAATGCCCTCCTGAGGAATGACCTTTTTGTCAGGCATCTGAAGGACAAATTTGTTGGCCACTCTTTCAGGGGCACCTTATTAGGGGGGCCAACGTTGCTCCCACAGTAAGGACAGATAGTACAGCGAATGAAAGAACAACCATGCTTTGGACGGGGTTCAAACCCAGAACCTTTCTAACGCAAGGACAGTTCCCTGACCCCACACTGGCCTGCCGGCATGCAGTGAAATTCAGGAACTGTCAAATTTGTCTTATAGAAATTTAGAGATTTAAAGAACATAAGTAGAAACATAAAGTAAAAGTTATAAAGTACTCAAATTATATAACAGAAATTAAATGCTTATTAAAAAATTTTAAAACATAAATAGGCCAGTATGTTTACGGCAAAAAAAGCAGCACAAAAAGTTAAGTATGGACGTATAAATGAAAAATTTAGAGGGTCGTTTTGGAATTTTTAGATAATACAATTACTAAAATAAATCTGGTTTTAGGAATTTATTTAAACGAAGAATTAATTAATAATCTGAAATTGATAAAAATTGTTAGTTTTTACTATGACATAATTTAATAATTGACAATTAAATTTATTTTATTGATCTTATATTCAATTTTTCCAATTTCTGGTTGAACAATACAGTTAATATTTATCCTGTTGGCGTGAGCTACAAAAACATGTTTTGCTTAATTTAATAACGTAAAGCCACCAAGAAGGAAAACAGATAATAATAAATAGAAAAAAAGTGAAAAATTTTTTCTTCATTAGTTTTGAGGGTCTTTCAGTTTAGTGTATGATTTTGTTGTATTGAAATTTATTACTGATTTATTGATAATTTTCCTTTTTTTAATCCATCCCTTACAAAAAAAGGGTATTCAGCTAGAATATTATAGAATAAGTTTTAAAATTTATTCATTTAAACCAAGGAGGGGTAAGCCGTATGGCTCAAAATTAATTTCAGAAAGTATCTACATAATTATATTTAGTATATATCTTGCAATAGAGCAAAAAAAAATAATGCCTATTAAAGGCATTTTTCTTTCAGTTATTCGTAAAAAACTATTTTTTTGAACTACCTGAAAAAACTGTAACCAAGAAAGAGAACCAAATATGTTCTATTATGTGTGTTTTGTTTGATTGATTATTCTTTTGACTTGTGTTGTAAAGTGGCTCATCTATCATGTTATGCTGACACTTTTTTTCAAAAAAACTTTTTATCTCATAGCCGTAAGATAAATTCTTTTACAAAAACAGTTTCAAAAATATAAAAATCACTTGCTATAATAGCATCTGGCAATCGTATATAATCTAAGTAGAAATTTCATGCTTGCTTTATATATAAAACTGTTTATGACGTATCCGCATAAATTTGTGTATTTAAAAAATCAATATACGTTATAATAGCAAAATCGCCTTTTTCTTTCTACTGTTTTATAAAAAATGTGTCAAGATTTTTTTAAGCCTTATAATTAAGTACAATATTTTTTTACGTACATACATAATAGAATGTCCGTACAGTTTAAATTCTGTTCACTTAAACTTTAAGTGCATATTTAACTTTTATGTGGTTACCTATACACATAGTTGTATATATATATATTNTATATATATATATATATCTTCTCAACTTCCGGGCAGTGGCCATTGAAAAAAAACTACCTTGAAGGGTACAACTTGAGCGACGGATTACGATGCGGATATATCTCCAAAATAAATTCATATTTGTTATTTTACAAATAAATAGTAATTTTTTTCATGGCATTTACTGAGTGCGTATTTCCTAATATTATAATATTGTATTGGTAACAGTGCGCTATGGATAATATTGTATTAATAACAACACGATACTGATATATCTCCAAAATGAATTATGATTTGCTATTATACAAATCAATACTAATTTTTATCACGGCATTTACCTTATACCTAGAACCTAAAATTATAATATTGTATTAGTAATAATATGATACGGATATATCTCCAAAAAATTATAATTTGTTATTTTACAAATAAATAAATTTTTACCCGACGTTTACTGAATGCTTAGAGGCTAATATTAATATATTGTTTTAGTAACAATACGATACGGACGAACAATATTGTATTAGTAACAGTACGATACATATTACGATATGAATATGTCTTCAAAAGAAATTATGATTTGAAATTATGATTTTAGAAAAGAATAGTACTTTTCATCATGGCATTTACTGAATGTTTAGAACCTTATACTGTAATATTGTATTAGCAACAGTGCGATACAGATTGATGTCGATACGGATATATCACCAAAATAAACTACGATTTGTTATTTTTCAAATAAATAGTAGTTTTTATCACGGTGCTTACTAAATACGTAGAACCTAATACTATAGTACTGTATTAGTAACAGTTTTTGTCTAGTTTAAAATTGACTCCATAGTTACATTAAATCAACATTTTTCGTCGAAATATGAGTTATTCGAAAAATAAAGTTAACTCGAAGAGTTATAAAATATTTTAGCTGTAAAATATTTGGTTTAATTTTATAAAATGTCAGTAAAAAATATAAATGAGAATAGCCATTGACAACAATAAAAATATTTTAAAAAAAATAAAAATTCTATATTAAAAATTTATAAATTTTAAACTTAATACATTTTTATATAAATGTATTTAAGGAATGCTTTACGCAAATTTTGAATGAAATCTGACCTTCCCTTGAGCATTATTTCCGCATATCGTTTATTTTTAAAGCTAAAATTACACCATTATTTTTCTGAAATAAACTAAGAAATCTTAAAGAAACATTCATAAAAGCAAATTTTAGTGAAATTCAAATTTAAAAATCTGAATAAGTTTTTAAATATGAAGCGTAGCTGTGTAAATAAAGGAAGATTAATTGCATTTCAACTACATAAGTTGAATAGTTTACTTTCGTTTGCTGGTTAAAAAGCAATAACCATAAATCAACTTTTTCCTTCTAGGGAATCAAGGAAAGAAAAGTAATTGTTTGAAAGAAAAGCATTAAAACTTTAATATGAAGATGTGGATTTGTGCTGCGGTTTTTTGCTGTGGATATGTTTGATTAAAAAAATAATTTTGTTTTAAGAAAATTGCATACACGCATCCTAAAATTATTATTCTCGCTTATTGTTTTATAACTTTCGTTGAACAGCCTATCTCTCTCGCTTTATATTGATTTACTTTTGCATGCATCATATCTTACTGTAAATATAATTTTTAGAACTTTATCCCCTTAGTCACCACTGCTCATGCGCGTTCATTCAATGCATTCAATATTCAATATTTCGCCGATCTGGTGGCCGAGTGGTTAGCGTGCCTGACTACGGAGCCGCTGGTCGCGGGTTCGAATCCTGCTCAGGCATGGATGTTTCTTTCTCTCTCTCTCTGTGTACCATGTCCTTTCTCCCTTGTGTGTGATTGTATGAATGTGATCTGCCCTATAAACGGGTTGTGGTTGTGTGACTTGGGCGACGCTGCTCCACCGCCGTGGCTTCGCCACATGTGTCCACTGGGTAACAAGAAAAGAGTAGCAGTTCTGCCACTCCTGTGGTCAATGGAAAAACCCCCAAGTGGCCGCTATTAAATATATATATATATATATATATATTTTTTGCCA
>NC_092213.1:17350561-17404787 GCF_043381705.1 Parasteatoda tepidariorum
TATATATATATATATCAAACAACTTTAGGAACTTGAAACTTTATTACAAATTGTTGTCTTTGACATATTATTAGTCTGTTAGCATAAATCTGATATATTTTGGTACAAAAGGTGTTTCATTTTACTCAGTGTGCGCAAAATAACATGCTGTTTTATATTCCAAAAGAAAAAAAATTACAAGTTATTTTCTAACTCAAAATTACTAACGAAATAACGTAAGAAAGTATTTTGATATTATGTAAATCTTGGTTGAAAGAACCGTATGCTGAACAATAATTTTCACGAAAAACTGAAAATAACACAAAATTGTATAATTTCATATTTCAGTAATTTATAAGCGTCGTTTTAATGTAAATTAATTTGTATTTCTTTTATAAATATAATGGAACATTTTTTATCTGTAGTTAATCTAATATTTAACTATGATGTAGTTTTGATAATGTTTTGCATAAGTTTCAAATCGAAAAATTATTTTGGTATATGTTAGTTGTTTCTTTTTCGAGGGATATATATGATGTTATGAACGACTGGGAAAGCTCATGTCCTAAATGGCAGGGCATATGCCGATTTCAATAAAATAATTACCTTTTTATAGATAACTTTGCTTGTTATAGTAAAATAATGTAAAACCATTTGTTAGATGAAACATATACATTTCAGTGGAATTTTTATAATTAAATTGATACTTAAAGTTCAATTTCTAAGTAAAATTGATACTTAAAGTTCTATTTCTCAAAAACTAACTCACCGATTTCGCTCAAAATTTGAATTTTGCCATGCTAGATTACATTCATTATGAGGGAAAAAGATTACATTCGTTATATATATATAAGATTCTAAACTTTACCATTCTAACTATTTCCATTTATTATTAAATAAAATATTAAAGAATAAGAAATATTTACTAAAAGTTATATCTTGAGTGAAATTATATTTGAATAAGTGTCACATGTACCCTTTGCGTAATTTCCAACTATTATTAAATAAAATATTAAAGAATAATAAATATTTACTAAAAGTTATATCTTGAGTGAAATTATATTTGAATAAGTGTCACATGTACCCTTTGCGTAATTTCCAACTATTATTAAATAATATATTAAAGAATAATAAATATTTACTAAAAGTTATATCTTGAGTGAAATTATGTTTGAATAAGTGTCACATGTACCCTTTGCGTAATGTGACATTTTTCTCTTTTATTTAAAACAAATCTTTTAATTTTTAAGCCTTTATTTCCTTTTTTATATATAACAGTTTAATTTTATTGCATGTATAATTTTCCAAGTAATTTTCTTAAATTAGGATCGTTTTTTTTTCTCCACTACTTAAACATTTAGTTTTCTTATATCGTATCTTGTCTGGCAAAATTTCCCTCTTTTTTTCGTAATGTATATTAATTTTCTCACAGCCCTTCTTCGCTGGTCAACGCGGCCATTGCACTTCCCATGAGGAAAGTTACCCCTCTATTTTCCCACCTTTCTTTTTTCTTCATTTAGTTTTTTAAGGGGGCTTACTTAACCAATCCCTTTCTTCTGATTTTCAAACTCTCCCCTCTTTAAATTTAATTGACTCTCGCTTTTCTCGGTCTACGACAGTTAACGAATTTTTTTAAGATTCTTTAAAACATTGTGTCTCGTGCATGCTTGCTTGTTACACCAAGAGATGTACCCTCTGACTCTCTCTCCGAAATGCGGACTTCTGTTCATATCATGTTTTTTTTTTTGTATCCTTTTTCTTAGTCTTTAATTGTTTATTAAATCCGCGAACCGTAATTATTTTTTGTAAATTGAATATCTGCATCTGTATCTTTAATTGCCTTTAACATTAAATAATCTTTCAAATTTAACCTTTCTTTCTATATTTATAATCACCGGTTAAATATCTTTTTCTCTTATATTTTATTTTTAAGTGTGATATTTTATTTTAAATTCTCTTGTTACCCATTTCTAATTCTAAGCTTTCTTGTGTTACAAAATGTGTCAAAAGTCAATTTTTATTAATGAAATTGCGAGTTTGCTCATAAATAAATGTTGGGCTGAATTTAAAGAAATGTTTGAATTTATTTGACACCATTTGGAGATTTTTGGTACTTTTTTATTTCTCCAGTATGTAGTGAGTATTTTTAGCTATTGTTATGGATATTTGCCTTTTTCTCTTTGGAAACATCTCTAAATTGAGTTAAATGATATATGTATATTTGGATATAGTATGTCAATATCTTATTTATCTTTTAATCTTTGATTTTGATTAATTTTAGTTGTCACCCTTATTCTAAATTTGGAGATACCAAGTTATCCAATTTGTTCAAAGTTCACACTTTGTGACCATTCGAACCTCTTGGGTTACTGACCACGATAGCTTTACACTTCAACTTTCCGTAACTTCCCTTAATTTAATTAATATTGATCCTGTTTTCGGCCTTAATTTATTTACTTATGAAATACAATAATTGCCTGTTTTTTTTACTCAAGTACTATATCCAAATTCAATTTCATATACATATTTCAATCAATTACTTTAATATAAAATAAATTTACTTCATTCGCAACATTATATATATTTTGTAACATTGTTACAATTTATTTTTTTGAATGGCAAGGATAAGCACATAATTAAGTGTAAAAACTATTGTAAAAATTTGAAATGTGACAAAATAGGCAGAAAGCAAAAATTAATATTAAGGAGTATAAACTCAAGACCTTTCTCCTAATCAAACTTTTTCCAGATTGCAATTAACCCCTGCATTTTGGAGGTCAGAAATCCAAATACGTCGAAAGAAAGGTATGTTTATTCAGAGCTAATACTTTTTTTGTCCAATTTCGTAACAAAAAATATCGTCTGCACTAATTAATTAGTATAATTGAGGTAACCCACTCAAACCTTTAAGATTGAACCCTAGAAGGTGAAGATCCGATTATTGGATCAGAAGTTGATCAGGGTAGTCCAATCTTTATTTCGAGTAGTGTATCTCATGAATATAGAAGGCCCAACGGAAATCAAGGGCTAGAGAGAAAAAGGTTGGCAAAGACTTTATTCATTGAAAAGCACAAAATTATTTTGACGCGCTTTTTTAACTTTAAAACATCGATGTTTTTTTCCAGCTGTACAAGAAATAAAAATAAGCGTGCTCTGAGAATTTTTGGTACATGCTTTCTCGCCCTTTACTTCCGGCAATCGCTTCCAATTGCCTTTGCCACTATAGTAGTTTTCATTGTAAAGTGGATCTAGACTTAGGTCACAAATTTACTGAAAGTATATTGCAGACGCTTACGATTAATATAGATTAAAAAAAAATATGAATTACAGTTAATGTGCATTAAAAGGGAAGTGTAAAGAAATCATCTGATGTGGTTCACGTCAATAATTCATTTTATGACTGATACTAAGGTTACATTACATGCATTTCAATAATAATATTATGCATGCGTAATATAAACTAATAACTAAATAGAATCGAGGGATCTAAAAACGAACCTAAAAATAACTATATTTCATTAGTAAATAAGCCCTTTCTATCATAAGAGAACTATTTCACTTAATTAAAGTATCACTTCACGCACTAATCATATTTAATTTGTTAGAAATGTAATCTTTATTTATAAATTGGATCCTTACAGAACAGTAAAATATGCCTTTTTGTAACCGAAATCAATAATTTTAATAAATAATTAATATTTCAATAGCTTTATTTTGTGTTGTGAATCCTTCTAAATACAATGATAATCAAATGAAAACACTCACCAGGGAACTGTTTCTGATAACTTTTCACAAAACAAATGAGACAAAAAGGTTGAAAAGCGTAAATATTAATTTCCTTATATTTTTGTGATAAGATAATATCTGGAAGTGATGGCTCAAAATTTTACAGCAGCATATTTTAATGGCCAGTTAGGATTCATTTTTTTAAATTGTGGGGGGCGGAGTTACAGACCATGTCAACTTTCATCTATGAAAAGGTACCCCGACATAGAGTCGAGTTAACATGTCTTATATACTAGTATATTGTAGTTGTAATTTTGTAGTGGTAGATACGCTACAGTACTCCCCCACCAGAATTATAGCTATGATATAATTCGATGAATGGATGCCACTAGTTGATTCATTGCTATTTTGTGCGAAGCCGGGAGAGCTGTATTAAGATCACCGTATTTCTGAGTGCTGAATGTGAGAGGTGTATTAACTTCACGGTCGTAGTCGTTCCTCTGTTGCCGTTAGCAGTCGAGTAATCACAAGTATGCAAGCCGACGTTGTTGTGATCGAGATGAGACTGAGTAGCAACTGCGTGAGGAGGTGGATAATGATGCAGTCACAAGTAGCAAGTCAACTGTTCAATGTGGAGACACTGGTTCAATGTGGAGTTACAGACCATGTCAACCGTCATCTATGAAAAGGTACCCCGACATAAAGTCGAGTTAACATGTCTTATATACTAGTATATTGTAGTTGTAATTTTGTAGTGGTAGATACGCTACAAAATGAACATTACGTTTCTAACAAATTAAAGAAGATTTATACGTGAAGTGATACTTTAATTGTGTGAAATAGATCATTAAAAAGACCTCATTTGTTATGAAGAGCTAATCTACAAACAATGTTTAGTTCTTTTTAAGTTCTGTTCGTATATCCCTTAATTCTTTTCAGTCATTAGTTCAGATATTACATATATAAGTCCTTTTATCCTACAAGACAACCTTTTATTTAGAATTATTTGCTATCTTAGAACTATCGACCAACTGTGTGTTAAATTGGTCGACAAGCTTTAAATTGTGTGTTTCAGAAAGCGGTACACAAGCGCAAAATAAAAGTCACGTGTTAACTTTAAATTTTAGAGAAACAATGTACCTATATATGGCGAAGGTTGTTCTCCATCAGTAGCCGCCAATATTCGTATAGTGGAAAATAACTTTATGATTGTTCATTTTGGCCATTAATGAATGGATTAAGCAATTAACAGTCTCCAGGAAAGAATATACAAATTGTTTAGTGAAATTTAGATTTTATTAAACATAATTGGTATATAGAATGGCCATTTCTCCATCCAAAAAAAGAAATCCCTTAAAGGGATGAAATCAGAATACCCTCACACTGAGAGATCATACAGCCAGAATATCATTTCTGACGGTTAGGAATTGAGACTGGGGAGGGCCGAAATGGCACTCCCAGTCTCCACAATTTTGAAATTAAAAGTGAATACAATTGTTGGGCAGGAGATCTAAAATTGGCGAATTATCAAAATATAACATAGCCAAAACAAAGCCAACCAGCATATCAATATTGGTTTAAAAGAANGTTCATATCATGTTTTTTTTTTTGTATCCTTTTTCTTAGTCTTTAATTGTTTATTAAATCCGCGAACCGTAATTATTTTTTGTAAATTGAATATCTGCATCTATATCTTTAATTTCCTTTAACATTAAATAATCTTTCAAATTTAACCTTTCTTTCTATATTTATATTATTATCACCAGTTAAATTTCTCTATCTCTTATATCTTGTTTTTAAGCATGTTGCTTAATTTTAAATTCTCTTGTCACCCATTTCTAATTATAGGCTTTCTTGTGTTGCAAAATGTGTCAAAAGTTATTTTTTACTAATAAAATTGCGAGTTTGCTCATAAATAAATGGTGTGCTGAATTTAAAGAAATGTTTGAATTTATTTGTCACCATTTGGAGATTTTTTTTTTTTTAGTTCTCCAGTATGTGGTGAGTATTTTTAGTTATTGTTATGGATATTTGTTTTTTTCTCTTTGAAAACATCTCTAAATTGCGTTAAGTGTTATATTTATATTTGGATATAGCATGTCATTATCTTATTTATCTTTTAATCTTTAATTTCGATTAATTTTAGTTGTCACCCTTCTTCCAAATTTGGTGATACCAAGTTATCCAATTTGTTCAAGGCTCACACTTTTTGACCATATGAACCTATTGGGTTATTGGTATACCACGATAGCTTTTTACTCCAATTTTTCGTAATGATTACCTACCCTTATTTAATTACTATTGATCCGATTTTCGGCTTTAATTTGTTTACTTATGAAATTCAATAATTGCCTGTTTTTTTTTACTAAAGTACTATATCCAAATTTAATTTCCTGTTCATATTTCAACCAATTATTTTAATGTAAAATAAATTTACTTCATTCGCAACACAATATATTAGTATTTTTTTGTAACATTGTTACAATTTATTTTTTTAAATGGCAAGGATAAGCACATTTTATAATTAAGTGTAAAAACTATTTAGTTCGCTTAAAAAGAATTTGAAATGTGACAAAATAGGCAAAAAGTAACAATTAACATTAAGGAGTATAAACTCAAGACCTTTCTCCTAATCAAACTTTTGTCAGAAATCCAAATCCGTCGAAAGAAACTATGTTTATTCAGAGCTAATACCTTTTTTTGTCCAATTTCGTAACTGAATATATCTTCTGCACTAATTAATTAGCATATTTGAGGTCACCCTCTCAAACCTTTAAGATTGAGTCCTAGAACGTGAAGATCCAATTATTCGATCAGAAGTTGTTCAGAGTAGTCTGTTTTTTATTTTCAGCAGTGTTTCTCATGAATATGGAAGGCCCAACGGAAATCAAGGGTTAGAAAGAAAAAGGTTGGCAAAGGCTTTATCCATTGAAAAGCACAAAATTATTTTGACGATCTTTTTAAACTTTAAAACATCGACGCTTTTTTTCAGCGATAAACGAAGTAAAAATAAGCGCGCTCTGAGAATTTCTGGTACATGCATTCTCGCCCTTTACTTCCGGCAATCGCTTCCAACTGCCTTTGCCACACCAGTAGTTTTCATTGCAAAGTGGATCTAGACTTAGGTCACAAATTTACTGAAAGTATATTGTAGACGCTTAAGATTAATATAGATTAAAAAAATATGAATTAAAGTTAATATGCATAAAAAGGGAAGTGTATGGCGGAGGTTGTTCTCCATCAGTAGCCGCCAATATTCGTATAGTGGAAAATAACTTTATAATTGTTCATTTTGGCCATTAAGGAATGGATTAAACAATTAACAATCTCCAGGAAAGAATATACAAATTGCTTAGTGAAATTCAGATTTTATTAAGCATAATTGGTGATATAGAATGACCATTTCTTCATCCAAAAAAAGAAATCCCTTAAAGGGATGAAATCAGAATACCCTTCTATTGAGAGATCATACAGCCAGAATATCATTTCTGATGGTTAGGAATTAAGAATGGGGTGGCCCGAAAGGGCACTCCCTGTCTCCAATTTTGAAATTAAAAGTGAATATAATTGTTCCCAACGGACACAGAAATTATGGACAGGAGAATTATCAAAATAATACATAGCAAAAACAAAGCCAACTAGCATATCAATATTGGTTTAAAAGAACACCTTGGCGATAGCGAGTAGCCAACAAATTTATGAGAATTATTACAACCATGCAACTGAAACTTATTTTTGGTTAGAAATTTCGGTTAGAATTAGAATAAAAAGTTATTAATAGATTTTTGTTTTCGATTAGAGGCGATGGTGAATTAATAAGTCTGCCTAGTAATGAAATAAAAAGTATCCGTTAAAATTGATCTATAAGAGAAGAATAAATATTTTACGTTCGTTTTAAAAGATTAAGTCTTTGATTTATTTTAAACATATAATTCTATTAATAAATTAAGCTTAAGTAATGAAAGATATTTTAAAAGATGGGAAATAAGTATGCAATGCCAATTGTGGCATCACACTATTGATTTCTGGAGCAAAAAATTTTCATTTTTGCCTCTTTAATCAGAGGTGCAAAAACTAAGAAAGAGTACTAACATGGATCACTCTGCGGAAACAGTAGAGTGTATGCTTGAGTTTTTTAAAAATTTCTATTTTTAACGAAACAAGCAGTTTAAATATTCTTATCAGCAGTTTCTCTTTTAACTTTTTCATGTTAATAAAACTTTCTTTTTTACTTTTCTTCTACACTTAAATTTTTAGGAAAGCAGTAGAAACTGAAAGTGGGAGATCATAAGGCGAGAGTCAGATTTCCTTCATCAAAGGTTTAAATTTTTCTCGAGAGAGATATTTTTAAAAGCAGTCATAAAATCAACTATCAAACAAGGTTAATAGTAGTAAAAGTTTGAAACTCTCTTTTTTGTGAAAGAAAAGACTAAAACATGTCTAATTTTTCAAAAATAACTTTTTCTTGTATAAAAAGTTTTTTTTTGCTGAGACAAAGGTAATATCTCTAATTTACCTACTCAAACGAAAAGTTCAGTTTTTCTATTTGCTTATGAGGAAACACTGATAAACCTAAATAAGAGAAATATTTCATTTTAATCCGATTTCATATTACGTATTTAAAAAATATTCAAAAAATATATCCATTAAGGAAAACTTTAATGCTATTAAACTCTAATTTATCCTAATTCAATTGTTTTAAAATATAAAGATTTTATTTTTAACATTTTTAAATCTAATTTACAATATTATGTCAGATTGTTATTAACATTATAAATCTAGGATGCATCAAAAGTTATGCAAGATTCAAATAAAATAGAAAATTCAGTAATTAAAAACTGTCAAAAAAAGCAGTATGATAGCTAATAGTTAAGAGTTAGTAAGCCTTTAGCCCTGCACAAAAGAACAGCACGGTTTCATTGCTGAACAATATTTCAAAAATCCAATTACAGCATAACATATTTCCTTAATGTTCGTTTCGGTGCTCATAATCGTATCCCTAGATCATTGTGATTTAACAATATTGTATTTCCTCCTTTGGGGAAATTGAAAGTCAAAGATTTATGTCAGCAAGCCCACATCCACCCACACATTGAAGGAAGAGATTCAATACTGTATCGAAGATATTTAGCCACATTTATAAAAAATAGTAATAAACAAAACAAAAATATGCATAAGAGCCAACGAAGTCGGGAAAGTAATTTACTCGATTCCTTACATAACACTTTCCTATGTAATTCATATTCAACATATAAAAATATAGTATTTATATTGAAAGATAACTACATTAAAATATAATATCAATAGTACATAAAAAATTTACTGTAATGTAAAAAATGTATGCTAGTTTAATTCAAATATTGCGCACATTTTGGTAAACCCTGAATAAGTCAGACATATATTTTTTCCAACCTATGGATAAGGTAATACATTATTAAGTGACATTTCACCTTTGAAACAGATTTATATCTATTTCGAATATAGTTAAATTTTTAAAGAATATAAATTAATATTAAATGGCTTAGCATAATCAAAAATAAATGTTGTCACATTTATTTCATGAAAAAAATTTATTTTTTACGTAAAATAAGATCCATTTGCTAACATTATGTAAATAAAATCATATTGAAAAATCAATTTACGAATTGGTTTTTTCTTCTTTTGTAATTTATAAGAATAGGTTCCGATAATTTCTTGAATTCAAATTAGATTAAAACGAAGATTTAAGTTAAAATTTTCATTTGTAGGTAATAAAAAAAATATTTGTCCAAAATGATACTATATTTAATTTCTTTGTCAAACTTATAATAGTTGTCTGCATCTTAATTTTTTATTTGTTTATTTTGGAAAAATTCAAAACTATACAGCAAAATTCAGAATTTCTAATCGAATTTGAATATATTATCTAATATATATATTATAAAAAAAACGAAATTCTTAGGCCATTATTTACAAACGTATGAAACAATTTTAAAATAATATCAATACTTTTACATCTGATACAATATAAATAAAGTAGATTTGTCTGAAAATTAAAAAAAAATGTTTCTGTCATAAATAAATAGTAATATCTATTCAAATTACTTGTTACATAAGAGTTGTATAAGTTTTATAAGCATTTTCAAGAAAAAATTATTTTATATAGTAAACTGAATAAGAAAAGAAGTAAACAAGGTACACAAAACGTTTTCAACAGATCGCATCGATCTTATTTTATATCTTATCCCATTAAATTTGAAGTTTTCATTTGTGCTTAGATGAAAACAGCTATTGAAAGCATAACATTCCATTTATCTTTTCCGAAACAATTTTCCTTGAATAAAACGTATTACAATATCTATATGCTTCAACAATGTTATATTCGGTATTATGCAAAATATCAATTTATTTTCAAATCTAATCTTTTTTAGAGTTGCTTATCAACTTCCCAGAAAGAATTGGAAAAGGAAAATTTTTAATAAACAAGGAAGTTTCCCCCTTAACCAGAAGCAGCTTACTAACGTAATGACAGACATTTTTATATCTTAATAAACAGGTTTACCGATACAAATTTAAAAAAAAAATTAAATAAAATATTCCGAAATGTTTTATTGTTCTTGTTCATCGCATTTTGTTCCTAGTTCTATTAAGGATAACATTTACATCCAATAACGCATTTAGTTGGTTACACTTCTGACTTTCTCTTGAGCTTTCTGATAAATAACAACGAAAAAATTTCATCATACAACTTATTATTTTGCAGCTTTCAACTTTCGCCAGCAATAAACTAGGGGTAGCCGCTTGCTAACCCCTTGATTCCATACAATGTTAGTAACATACTGTTAAAAAATTGCTTATGGTGTTGAAACGATGCACTATAAAATTGTATAATTTTACATTCATGTTTTTTCATACATAGCAGTTGACGGTTTTAAAACTGTAAAACGAAGTTTTAGAATGAAAATTCTATAAGTGGAGCAGAATTTACAGTGTCAGCCTGCGGCACAATCTTCTCTAATTCAAATTAGAGTGCGACTTTAATAGCCTAATAGATTGTAAAGATTAGGCATAATCTAAGAGCTGTATAGAAAAATTAAGCGCACACGAGGTAGATAAAAATTATATGCAAAAATTGCTGTTAAAAATTGGTTATTTATTGAAGCATTTTATTCTCTTTCTTACACTGCGTAGAAAAGTGTGGTTTAAACTACCAGAAAATTGTAACATTTACGGTATATTACGGTACATTATGGGAACAATAAAAAACTAGATATTTTTTACCGAGGCCAATTTGTAATGACTTTTGGTAAAATTAATAATAAAATATCTATTTATAGCATATGATAAGGGCACCAGAAAACTTGGTAACCTTACCGAAGCCTTTTGGTAATGATTCTTGGAATAAATTTAACAATGAATGGAAATTTAACAATGAATAAATTTAATAATGAATAAATTTAACAGTGATACGGTTTTAAAGTATGACATGAGATTTCGCAAATGTGGTAAATTTTGGTAATTTTATCATGATGCCTTAGGAACCATTTATTTGGTTAAATTAACGTTTTTGTTTTTATCTTTATTAAATTTGAGATTTGTAATGAGGACTATAATATTGAAAATCAGAATTTCATTTAAACCGTTACCACATGAACTGGAAAATTATCAAATGAATTGTTAAAACATAGCATATATTTTGACTTTATTGCAATAATTATGTTTTAATTGTTTTTTTATCATAAATATCATTACTAGACAAGTACGGTAATTTTACGAGAATATTTTTTTTTCCGTGAATAAATGGAATAATGTTTTAACTAAAAGTTAAAATCTGAAATAGACCAATACAGTCTTGCAAAACGATAAAAAATTTTGAAAACTATAAATTTGTTCAAATTTTTTTTTTGTTCTTTAAATTTTTTTTTCAAAATTCCAGCTGCTTAAAATCGATTATTTTGAAATTTTAAAAGTCATCATTTACAATCTGATTATGTATCAGCAGATTGGCTATTTTTTAAGGACTGGAAACAAATAGAAAATAGAATAAGTTAGGAATTAGAACCTTTTTTCTGCTTCTCTCTTCATTAATTTTAACACTTTTAAATTTTGGAATAACAAGTCCTCTGGTGCATTATTTTTTATTTTTTAAAAATTTGAGATGAGCAACAGTCTGTAGATCCACTGCAGCACCCATTGACGTGCTGAAGGATTTCTTCGACCTGGTAGATGGGTAAAAATCACAAATACAAAATTCAGCATCGAAGGGCTTAAAAGTTTAGTTTTCGTGATTAAGCGAAGTTGAACTTTTTTTTTTCTTCTCAAATCTGCCTCCTCAGCATTTTTTCACTGCAGCGAAAATTTAAATCACTGAAAAAGAGAACGTTTGTGGCGATAGCAAAAATTGTTTGAAAGACGTATTTATTTAGTATTTTTAAGATGGCATATTGAAGAATAAAAACTAATGGTGTTTCGAAAAGATCATGCCATTTTTTATCAGGTAGCTGAAAGTGACCGTGAAGGAAAATGTATGGTAATGAATGAGTGGGGACAGGGAAATTGTTATTTTTCCCTACACAGGGAAAAATGAATGAACAGAATAAATCAAATTCAAAGGTTAGTTAAGAATTGGGGGAAATAAGAGAGTCAAAGAGGGTGAAGGGAAAAATTTAAAAAAAAATGGAGCACAAGAAAATAAAATCACTAAAAATCACTTAAACAAGTTTTCCCATGCTAACAAGCAATTTGCAAAGAACGGATATTCAGCTAGTATACATATAAAAATAGATGTTTGCCTGTATGTCCTTTATAGAAAACCGAACCTACAGTTGAAATAAGTGTCTTACGTTCCTTTTAAAGGGATACGTACTGGTGAAAATTACTTGATAGTGGTAAATTTTGACTATCATGCGTTGGCCACTAACAATATCATCAACCCAAATTTTGCTAAATACAGTTAATCTCAATTCTAATGAAATGAACTACAATAAAATCCGTAAAGCCACCGGTAAAAGCTACAAATAATAATAAATAAGAATAAAATTATTTTAGTTTCAATTATTTCAGTAAATTATTTTAGATAGGCTAAAATCAGGGTAAGAGGAAAAAAAAGTGGCTCCCGAAGTATTTTATTACCCATTTATAAAAGGCGGGATTAATAATTATTTTTCTTTTTTCATTTACCATTGACTAATTTGAAAATAAAAATAATGCAAGCATACTAAAAACTAATGTGGTTTGTTTGTGTTAAGATTAAAATGAAAACAAAACACTTTTGTTATATAAAACATGCTCTATTGTTTCAGCCACTTCACGATATTCATAAATACCCATAAAATGTCCCTTACCTGGTTCTTCCACTAAACTCTTCAGTTGTGCTGGTATATGCCTTTCAGTTTTGAGCATGATTTCGTAGTGTTGTTCAGTGCTGTTAATTGACTTTTTTATTCACCCCGTACGAGGAACGGGTATTCAAATAAAATATAATAAAAATCTTTGTAAAAATTACTGAATTGTTTTAGAAAAATGCATCCGCAATTATTTTGGGCATCATTGCTTAGAAAATTTTAGTATTTTTAATATTTTTACCTTTTATATAATTTTAAATACTTTTTTCTCAAAGATAAATTACAATTTTTAGTTTCATATCATAGAAATTTATATAGTTCTTACTTAGACAATTAAATTTAAAAAGCAAAAGCTGAATCCCAATTAACTTACCAAACTTCAATGATGGGAAAAATTTGGAATTTCTTTTATTCGGAAAGGCAGCATAGCAAGTAATAAAAAATAGATAAATAATTAAATTATATAAAATAAATAGTTAATAAGAAAATGAATAGTTAATAAAAACTAATTTTAAATTTTATCTATTGAGTGGAAAAACTAGTTAAAACGGTTTCATTTCTAAATTCTTCTCTTCTAATTTTCTCTTTTTCTACCCCTCCCCCTTTCCTCCCTTTCTTGTCTTTGATAAAATTGCTTCTCGGCTTTTCTCTTCCCTGTGTGGGTGGAACCGTTTTCATTCATTTTTTTTATCATTCATTTTCTCGCATTATTCATTTTAAATACCTGAGGAAGAAAGTCACGTTCTTTTTTAAGCAGATAGTTTATAAATTATACTATATAGTTTCTTACGAAGAGTTAATTAATACAAACAGCGTATTTACTTAGTTTATATTTATTTAGTTAAATTGTGTCAGAACTTAACTGGCAACCTATTTAAGATCTACATCCAAAACATTAAGGCCACATACTTGTATATAAAAACCGATAATTAAATAAAAAGTAACCAATTGTGATTTGTTATCTTTTTTTAGCAGAAATTTTAAAAAAAAGAAGCATGACTCAACAAAACATAACACTTCATTACAATCTAGTGTGAATGAATTTAAATGATCTAATTAAATATGAGAAACATTTCATGACTTAAATATGAAAAATAAGGGTTAAAATATATATTTTATATTTATTTCGAAAAAGGATTCTTACGTCAAAGTAATGTATATTATTTATTTCCAAAGGTGTCTTTCATGCTTTCTATACTTTCTGTTAAGAAGTTGTAAAAATTTCTGTTTTCTAAGGGTTCCTTTTATTACTTGCTGGCATATATATTTTTTATTTAATGCTCCATTTACTTCTAACTCTCAGAATCAGTGTTGAAAATCCATTCGCATTCAAAGATAGAAGAAAAAAAAAGAGCCAACAAAAAATGAAGTAAATCCTGGAAGTCTTAAAGAAATAATTATTAAGCGAGCATGAATCATTGCTTTAGTTTAAGAATTAGAGAAATGAAATTTTGAAACAAAAATATTGACACTAACAAGTTTTAAATATTTTGGGGACAAATTAAAGAAACAATTTTTGAGCTATATGTGCTGTTACTACCTAATATCCACATAAAATTTATCCCCAAATCATCCATAAAACATTTTAAATTTAAAATTGAAAAATGATGTTTTTAATGTAATTAATCAATTGTTTCAATTAATATTTATCACCAATATCAATTAAACATTGGTAAAAATAATAATAGTGCGAATAATAACATTCCCAAAGCAAATAAGTATCTTTTTTCCAATACTAAAAAAAAATAATTTTTTTTTTAAAATTCAAAATAAATAAAACATTTTTGAAAAAAAACGCGCTAAAAAGCAGCAGAAATTTCAAAAAAAGTAGCAATAAAGGAAACGAAAGAAATAAAAATAAAAATATGACCACCGAAGCCGACGTCTTCAGGGGGTACCATTATTATTTTCTGATGATTTTGGTTGAGTTTCTTTTCTAAATTGCTTATTTGTAATTCATGTTTTTTTCCTGGACTTCTATAGAAAACCATTGGGGTACTGAGGGCTTTAATTTAGGCATCTGCTTTTCCCCCAAGAGGAATGGCTTTGTTTTATGGCTACCGGGGCCGGTACCCCCTGAAGACGTCGGCTTCGGTGGTCATATTTTTATTTCCTTCGTTTCCTTTATTATCTTTTTTCCATTTACTTTTATTTTTAGTTGATAGGTCACTTTTTTATTTCAATTATTTCCTAGTATTAGAGCCGCGATGGCTCAGGGGACGAAGCATTCGCCTTCCAATGAGGTCAACCGGGTTAGAATCCCGGCAATGGGTTGTCGATACGATTTCCGCATCCGGCTTGTACCGACCGAGAGTCCCCTTGCCGTCAGGTTAACCTTGGGTGGTTCCTGTGGCCTTCGTCTCCATGTAGCGCAAATGACATTGAAAGGTTCTCTATGAAGGCAAATGTCTCCCAATACTTGATTCTGGAGTTTCCTTCTCTTCTGGATTGGATACGAAGGTCGGAAACCCAAAAATTGGGTCAGATAATCATCGACGGTTATAAAAAAAACTAATTACATAGTATCAACATAAATTAAGCATCATTGTCATCAATAATAATATGGCAATTTCTCACGACCCTTCTAAACGTATAGGTTACTTCATTAAACCGAAATTATTCACTAAATTCGAAACCTTTACTTCATTAATTTTGCTTTTTAAGCATATAGCAAACTTTTTATTTTAAAGTATGCATGTACCTTAATTAATTAACAATTATTAGCGTCAAAATTAGTTTGACGATTTCTTAAGTTTTTCCAAGTATGTACCACTTTTCCTAGCTAATAAGTATCACTTTTCCATTAACTTTGCCTCTGTATACATTACAAATTTTTTTCATTTCAATTATAGTTGATTTTAAATTGTTTATTGTTAATAAAACTCATTTTAAAAGAGTTACTGTAGACAAAATAAACATGATGTATCAGATAATTTCGAAATAATTAATTTGGTGACGTAATCACGAATGATACAGCGTAAATGTTATTCATTGAGTTTATCTGACATAGCGAAATAGAAAATAACTAGGAGGCTCCGCCCCCTGCTCGCTAACGCTCGCCAACCCCCGAGAATTGCTACGCAATCCTATGTGGTTCACGCCGTGAACCATGGCTCGCTGCGCTCGCTCGCCAATGAACACAATGTTCTAGCACAAAGACATAATATATTATCATCAAAGACATAGTATTTTATCATCAAAGACATAGTATTGTACTTATGTAGAAGAATTCTACCAATGTTCTTATTGGCTTTTAAAAAAGTATATTAGCTATTTAGATTGTACATGGTGAAAAAATCAAAACATTAGCTAAATAAGAAACATATTAGCAAAATAAATTATCAAATATTGCTTCACTAATATTCTGCATTTTAAAGCGTGAAAATTCAATGCATAAATAAACGCGAAATA
The DNA here is from genome assembly GCF_043381705.1 of Parasteatoda tepidariorum. NCBI lineage: Eukaryota > Metazoa > Arthropoda > Arachnida > Araneae > Theridiidae > Parasteatoda > Parasteatoda tepidariorum. Next base: position 17,367,001 of record NC_092213.1, read on the forward strand.
TAAAAAAATTCAATGCATTCAATACAAACACTTAAACGTTTTTTAGACGTTTAGGTAGCTCCCAGTAGAAAAATATCAATTCAACAGCGGCCTTTTAAAGCATTCTCACTTCAATTAATTAATTAATTCCTAATTGAGTTTAAATTAAATATTGTCATGTTTTTAGTGCATGAATCTGAATTGAACAACCTGATAATGCTCACTCTGGTTATTGTTATCTGGTTGCTCACTACGTGCTCTTGCGCGCCGAATCCAATCAATTAAAAATGAAAACTGTTGCCAGCGCGAGAAAAGAAATATAGTCGGTTTTATTGATATATACATACGTACGTATTAGCGTTTTATATAATATAGATTAAATATTAAAGTACGTATAATAAACTTTTTTTGTTCAAATGAAGTTATAAGCAAGAAAATATCATTGATGTTATCTTTAAAATGTTTGAATAACTGAATCGCTTATAGTTGAATTTAAAACAATGATTAACCTTTAACCAAAGAGAAAATTTCCACTTTGTTTTTTGCTCCTCCAACTCGAATGGTTCGCCGTATAATGTTCTAATGTCGACACTGACCTTTCTGCGGTACTCTGGTGTTCAAAAATTAAGCAAATTTTCAAATTAATTCGTTTATTTACAGAAATACTGAGTGAGGTTAAAGTTGCATGTATCAAAGTTTAAAGGTTCGTAAAAGTACCAGTATGAGAACTTAAAAAAAAATTAATTATTTCCAAGATAATTTAACTGTTGACTTTTATTTTGAGCATTTAAACTGTAAATCCTACAATATATGTTTTCCTATTTTGCGGACACCAAAGTATTTTCATTTTACCGGATTTAGCAAAAAAAAATTAGGTGTTATCGTTAATGTCTAACATAAATGTCATTTTTCTTGTTCAGATCCAAAATGATGCTTTTCCCACAATCTACAATTTTCGTTAGTGAATACAGGATTTTTATTTGAATTTCTTTCATTTCCATACCTTGACTTCTTTATAATTATTTGATGTTTTAAAAAATTCCAATTGTTTAGTTCCCCATTCCTTACTAATGTTTGGGCATCTATCTTGATTTAATTTCTACATCTTACGCACTAAAGATTTCATAACCCCCAAATACACGATTCTTACTCACTTTCGATTATTTTGTCTAAACTTGTTCCTCTCTCTCCATTGTTGGAATCTTTATTTTTTTTCCTTATTGCCACTGGGTTGTTTCGTGTTTTTTTTCAGTAATTTTGTGTTTCCACACAGTAAGAAGTTTTTTTCATAGAACCGAAACTATAGTATGCTCATTTTAGGAACAACCCGCGATTCAATCACACTTTTCAATTTGTTTCAAATGTCATGGTCTCAAGCATTTGTGTTTCCACCTATTTAAAATAAAACTAGCACCATATCTATCTTGATCCAAATTGGGCACAAAATTGGCTCAATATGGGTTCTAAAAGAACATGCACCTAGGGACCACTATTGGGGTGTCTATATTTTTTAATGTTGTTCCTAGAATTGTCTATATAGAGCCAATATAAGCCCTAAATTGCTGAATAATAAACATAAAATATTGGGTGAATTTGACAGCTCCATATAGGGCTGATATTGGTTGTGAAGTTGCTGTAAAATATAGGGGGAATCGGTTAATTCTATATAGGGCCAATATCAGAAACTAACCGCCCATTGAACCCTTATTGAGTAAAGATTCGTGAATAATGGTCTAATTAGGGCCCAAGCTATTTTGCTGCTAAGGAATACCTCATTTTAAAAAATCATTACCTATCAGAGAGTAATGACTTCCGTTCTTTTGAATAAATGAAATTCAAATTGTCTACTTCATAAAACTTAAAAAAATTCATTATACTAATGCCAATCATTTTTGACCACTAAGTCATCAGACTTGCTTCCGAATGCTCACTAGAATTAATTAACTACTCAAATAAAAATTCTCATATATATATTAAAATACTCATTCTTCTAGAAACCACATTTAAAACTACTGTAGTGAATATCTGTATTACTGTAGTACAGTTATTTACTACAGTAGACTTCTGTACACTGCAGTAGATTCGATAGACTGTTATTGTCTACTTTTGTTAATCCCAACATTAGATTCAATTGATTAATGTAATAAAAAACTGTTGAAAATATTTTTTTATTAGTATCGAGTTCTGTACGAGAGATTAAATTTCAAAGTGGCCGGGTCACGCTATTGGTCGAAAATGACGTCACTACTTGTGGGAAGGGAAATGGTATGCATCGGATGACGTTGATGCGATTTTGAAAAATTGCTGAAAATTTTGCCTTAAAACAAGTTTATTTCTATTTAATAATTTATATTTTATTTCATTACAGTCTCAAGATGCATTACTACATTATTTTCAAACGCGTATTTTAGTCTAATATTTCAAAAGCTTTTATTTAAATAAAAGAAATGGCTGTTCAATAAAAAATAATTATGCAATTTACTGATTTTTAAAAAGGAACTGATAGCAAGAAAAATAATAACAGTATTACTTAGATTAAGTTTTTACAAGACCGGAGAGGTAATAAATGTAAATCCTGAGACTGTAGACAGTATTTCGTTTGGTTCTGTTACAAATGTTACAACGTATAATGCATACGGCTAAATAAATAGGGTAAACCAACCAGTGAAGGAACATTTCACATATATTGATTAAAAATAAGAATTTGAAAGTTTTTCTTTAGATTGATTGGTAACAATAGCTTACTGCCAAACAATAGGAAGTCATCTAGCAATGTTTTGGATTACCTGGTCAAATAGACTTCTCTGGAAAAATTTTTGAATTTGTTATTATCTCTGCAACACCTTGTTTCTTTGAAAAAATTATAAGGTGAGTGTCTGTATTTATATGTTTGAAGTGGAATTAATTGCATGTAATAGTTTTATTTTTCTCACTGAGAAAAAGATAATTTAAACTATAGTTATTGAAGTTACGTTTTATTTTTTTTGCGCATCATAGCATAATAAAGTACTGAGATAAAGGGGTGTTTATTCACTGGATCACCAAACGATGAAAAACCAGTAAAGGAACAAGCGTTTCTTTACTGGGTTTTTTTCTAATTTAATGAAAATTAAAGCTAAACTTTAATTTTCTTGTACCTTTAGTGATGTTCCGCATCAAAAGTATGTAAAAAATACGAAAAACAACTTCTAACCAGTGAGGGAACAGGCATGTTCCTTTACGGGGCATAGATTTCCCAGTGAATGAACAGTATGTGTTAATATGTTGACACTTTAATTTTCAATTCATGATAACAAAAAAAAGTTAAAATTTTCCAAGTATTTATATGTTATAATTTCAAGAATAGGCTTGTTTTTAAATATTTGTATGGCTTATAAATTCATAAAGAGCATTAAAAAATAACCAAAATTAAGTGTTCCTTTACTGGGTGTTCATTCACTGGTAAGAGCTGTTCCTTCACTTGGTTTTCTTACTACTTATTATTTGAACCTTCAAAACATTAAAACAATATTATGTAAGTTCTCTACAATTTTTTTGCTTAATTTGCTATTAGTAACAAATATGTTGACACTGTCATTTAACTAAAATTACGAATTTTGAAATTAATATGATTTTTTAAAAGGCAAGTGAAGCTTAAGTGTTCCTTCACTGGTTAATTTACCCTATATCTTTTAATAATTAAAATTGTATAAAATGAAAATACTGTTTACAATACACCTAATTTTGTAATAATTTCTTTTCGAGTCAAAGTCATGAAAATAAAATTTAATGCTAAGATTGCGTAAATATTTATAAGAATCAGATAAATTTACACCTCACGTGAAAAAGAAATTTCCAGCTAAAATAAAGAAGACTCCTACCGATACATACCATCCATCTCCCCTCCCACGCGTAGTGATGTCATTTTCGACCAATAGCGTGCTCCAGTCACTTTGAAATTTAATCGCTCTTGTCTATACTGATATCTTATTTTTGAACAGAAAACTTGCCGAATGATGAACAATGACTTGTTTTCCTTTTCTGAAATAAATTCCAAGTTTTCTTATCTAATGGCTGAAAATGAAAGAAGATTTATAAATAGTTGAAGGAACTGTTTGATTATGAAGGCTTTTACTAACCGTTAACACTGGTTAACGGCCGGCCTGACTGCGAAGCCAGTGGCTGCGGGTTCGAATCACGCTCTGGACATGGATGTTTCTCTCTCTGTGTTGTCCTCTGTTGTGTGTGTTGTGTGAATGTGACCCACCCTACGGGTTTGTGGCAGTGTGGCGTGGGTAATGTTGCTCGCCTCCACGACTTTGGTTCAGAGGTGCCCACTGGGTAACGTGAAATGAGTAACAATTCTGGCATCTTCTAAGGCGAAGAATAACGTTCAGTGCCAGCCATTTGGAAGAAAAACACTAATTAACGATAGAAATATCGAACATCTGTTTTTAAATAAAAAAAGTAATAAAATGAAAGATTGCTCTAATGTAAGTACTTTACTTAATGACTACATTTATATGTGTTTAAATGTAACTGTTTAATAGAATAGATCAAAATATAATTAATGAGAAAAGAAAATCACATAAGTTACTTTACGTCTTTAAATAACACATTTCATTTGTTAATCCAACCACATTTTAAACGTTTCATTTACCTTTCAATAAGGTTCAATAAATATTGCAAAACCGTTTTAACTTGTTTCAAGTGCAATAAGCTTGCACAGTATATGTTAGACAAAAATATTTACCTACCATGATAGGAAATTAAACTTAAACGAATTTGAAACTTACATGTCTACAAACAGAACAAAGAAAAACACAATTAATCTAACACTTAAAAAAGTATTGAAAAAAAAAATCTATTACCAACAATACCCAAACGTTAATCTATGCATATTAAATATCGAAACATTAATCTCTGTATATTAAAAAAATGCAAAGCGCCGTGATGTGTAATGGATTGTAAAGGGAATAGGATGGCACAACAAAATTTAACATTTGGTTTGTTCTCGAGTTAACAAAAAATAACACGCAGACCGCTCTGCAAGCCATAGGAATGCACCCACAGAAGTGAAATTTGATGTGTTTAGAAAGCCACTTTTTTATAAACTTAACATGAAGTTCTAATTTGTTCACCCCTTTTTTGCAATAAATAATTATGGCTTATCCGTTGTTGTAGAAAAACTTTATCTTTCTCGAGATCTTCATTTTATAAGTTTGGCCTTGGTTGCACGTTAAAAATAACTAAAAAAATTAATTAATTAATTGAAATTAAATAAAAATATATAAAAGATATTATTAGATGTTTCCAGACATGAATATCGTATCTTAACATTTGAAGATGTAAAAGAATCAAGAGAAATAAAAAATTATTCCCAATTTGGACAATTATGAACCGTAAGTTTATAATTGTACATTGTTAACAAGAAAAATTACTTTCATTTATAACTTCTGATTAAGTCACGCACTCTTAAATCACAATTTCATTGCTTTACGATTCATCTTTTTACGAATAACACATTTATAAAACGCTTTAAGTTAAAATCATAATAATTACATATTTCACAAATAAAAAATCATAATTTTTTAGTAATAAGGTTAAAAAAAATTAAAAAAGGGGAAAAACAAAATTTAAAATCAGGCATCCATGTGGATCGGGAAGAAGCGCGAGCAGGNATGTTTACAAACCATTACTTAACTCTTTAAGAACCACCAAGAATTTCCTATATCATTTATATTATGTTGCATGTGCATTATTTTATTTGTCACCTTTCACAGCATAAATTAAAATTTTTAACCCCTTAAAGTTAAAAGTTTAACCCTTTAGGTCTCTGCTTATTATTATTTTTACTCCTAAAATATCACTATTATTTTGATCAATAATAAAATATATCGCAACTATGATAATATGTATAATTAACTATGTTTTAGCTGAATTTATGAACTGTTACAATTGACCCCGTAAATGGGACAATTGTAACAGTTAAGTAAATAGTTGAGTAAAAAATTTTACAATGGATCTCCCTCTCCCCTAGTATAATGAAAGATTACTTAAATATAAGTACTTTACTTAATTACTACATTTATATGCGTTTAAATCTAACTGTTTAATAGAATAGATGGAAACGAATATATAATCAATGAGAAAAGAGACGCATTTAAGTTACTTTATGTCTTTAAATAACACATTTCATTTGTTAATCCAAACACATTTTCAACGTTTCATTTACCTTTCAATAAGGTTCAATAAATAAATGCAAAGCCGTTTTAACTAGTTTCAAGTGCAATAAGCTTGCACAGCATATGTTAGACAAAAATATTTACCTACCATGATAGGAAATTAAACTTAAACGAATTTAAAACTTACATGTCTACTAACAGAGCAAAAACACAATTAATGTAACAATTAAAAAAGTATTGAAAAAATAAATAAATCTATTACCAACAATACTCAAACATTAATCTATGTATATTAAACATCGAAGCATTAATCTCTGTATATTAAAAAAAAAAAAATACAAGCGCCGTGAAGTGTAAAGGATTGTAAAGGGAACAGGATGGCATAACAAAATTAAACATTTGGTAATTTGCTCTCGAATTAGCAAAAAATACCTCGCGGGCTGCTCTACAAGCCACAGGAATGCATCAACATATGTAAAATTTGACGTGCTTAAAGAGTCACTTTTTTATAAACTTAACACGAAGCTCTAATTTGTTCACCCCTTTTTTGCAATAAATAATGATGGAGATAAATAATGAATGTAGAAAAATTTTGTCTTCTTCGAGATCTTCATTTTATAAGATTCGGCTTAGTTTCAAGCTAAAAATAACGAAAAAAATTAATTAAGAAAAATATATAAAAGATATTATTAGATGATTCCAGACGTGAATATCATATCTTAACATTTGAAGATGTAAAAGAATCAATAGAAATAAAAAAATATTTCCAATTTAGGCAATTATGCACCGTAAGTTTATAATTGTATATTGTTAACAAGAAAAATTACTTTCATTTATAACTTCTGATAAAGTTACGCACTCTTAAATCCCAATTTCTTTGCTTTACGATTCATCTTTTTACGAATAACACATTTATAAAACGCTTTAAGTTAAAATCATAATAATTATATATTTCACAAATAAAAAATCATAATTTTTTAGTAATAAGGTTAAAAAAAATTAAAAAAGGTGAAAAACAAATTTTAAAATCAGGCACCCATGGGGATCGGGAAAAGGCGCGAGCAGGCCTTCAAGAATTATAAGAAACTTAGCATTGTTGTCCCTCCATGCATTTTATTTAGGGCTAATCTTTAGAATTAAACAAATATATTTAAATAAAATTAGTTATGCATGATCAATGAGAGTTCAAACGAACGCACTTTACTTAATGACTTTCTTTGTCTGTTTGTTCCAAAATGATTTATGCCATTCGCAAACTTACATGTTAGTTCTTGTTTCCGAAATCTAATTATTTTTAGAGGCAATATGTCAAAACGAAACGAATAATTAATGGGAAAAGAGAAGCATTTAAGATGATTTCTTACTTTATGTCTGTTTAAATAATAATTTGGATTTGAATATTTGCTGTCTAATAAAACATTCATGTCTTCATTGCTAACAGAATTATTTAATTACTCAATTTGAAGCAAAGATTTAATTTAAAATGCATAATTTTTTTTTAGATTTAAGTTAAATCAATTACAAGAAAATGATTTAATTATATTTGAACGGCATTGCTTCTGTTAGCTTTAATGTTAATTATTTAATCATAATTTGAAGAGAATTCTTTTGTTTTTGAACGCTTAGTGCTATAAATTGCCTTTTTAGTGGTACTAGTGTGTACTTAAACTACAGTATTCCTTAATTAACGCATAGAACTCTTTTATGATTTCAGTGAAGTAGTTTTAGTGGTTTAATTAGTTTTAGCATTCGACTAAAGAAACAGTTGATTTAAAAATAAATGCGATTAAAAGTTTGATTTAAAAATATACACGGGGAAATAAGCATCTTTTATAATGCAGAAATCCAGGCAAAACTTATTGGGACCATAAAAATATAGGAAAGGTCTCAGCCATAATTCTCCGAGCCATGGGTTAAAAATTAATGAACTATTCTTAGTTTTGCTAGAAAATTATTCAGTCTTTTTAACAGCAAATTTTATTACATGCATTAAGACAGGTGGTGTATGTATTTTAAACGCATTTTGACAGTGTTGTGTAATTAAAGTAAAGTATTATTACAGCATCCTGTTTTGGGCTAGGGGAGAGGATAAGACTCCAAGCTTTTGTGGCCTATGAATATGATTGTGGCAATGAGATCAGGATTGCGCACAGGCCACCTTCAATTCCTAGACAAGCTGGTAACTATTGATCTGAATCTGGGTGAGATGCAGGGTCCCCCCTGGAGATAGAAAATTATGTTCAAAACTACCAGGATATCGTAATGTTTACCGTATTTTTGCATGGTAATTTTTAGCACCAAAAGCATGGTAATTTTTAGCAAAGCACTATTGTAACGCTTCGGCAAAATTAAAAATAAAGTATCGTTTTATCATACGTGACTAAATTTGGTAAGTGTGGTCAAATTTGATATTTTATCATGTAATTTAAGTAATTTTGCAAACCAGAATTTATAGTAAACCATTATCTTATGATTTGGAAAATTATCAAATGAATGATTTAAATATCGTATATTTTGATTTTAGCAACCGAGATTATTTTTTTAACTGGAAATGTTAATATAATACAGCATTGTAATTTTGACATAATTTGTTTTCTTCGTTTTCAGACAAGTAATCCCCAGTGGAGCCTGTTTGCCTACACAGCTTCAGATCAATGGGAATTAGCTTGTGTTGGAAGTAAAAACAATGTTGTGCCGCGTTGTTGGTCACGAAATTGTGGACTCTTAACGTACACGACCCTTGTAAAGACTTTTTATTTCCGTTAGTTTTCGTGAAGATATTACTCCAGTTTTTATGTAAGAGATTATTTTCATTGCAGTTTTTGCGAAAGCTTTGGCAGTAATAGTAATGGTTTCTGGTACTTTTGCACTTATTACGACAGAGGGATTTATTCCAGAAAATTCGAACAAAAACATTTAAAAAGCGAATTGCTGCTTTATTCAAGAAATATTATTAGAAGATATATTATGGCCATATTCAGAACATAATAAAACAACAAAAGGCTGTTATCTTTATAGGGGTAAACAGAAACATTGATACTTTTAACACGAAAATTTTGTATAGTTAATTACTAACGGTTGGACTGAGGGACGAACTCCCCTCCCCCTCTAGACCTAACGCCGAGAATTTAAAATTAAAAGTAACTAAATTGTTCCTAACGGACGTTTAGAAGCATGGGAAGAGATCCATAATTGGCGATTTATCTAAAGATAAAATAGCCAAAAGCGAAACCAAACCCGCCTTATTATTTTAAAGTTTAGACTATTAAGACTATAGCTAAATCACCAAAAAGGCGATGAGAATTAATATAACCCTGTAATTGAAAAAAAATTTTGTGGTAAGAGAAGTAAAGTCACTCAAGGAATTAAGAGTTAAATTGAACTAATCGCGACTAAATTGAACATCAAATCTTTTTGATGTTCAATTTAGTTGAGACAGTGAATTAATAAGTTATACATTTGTATTGAATTCAAAAGTTAGCCGTTACATTGATTGTTAAGAAGAGAATATAGGCATTGTTAAGAGAGAGATAAAATGTTTATAGGTAGCAATACAGTATTTACGATAAAGGATCAAAATTGCAACCACTGATAGTTATACAAACTGTAGCTGTGACTAATTGGCAATTCAAGAAGTAGAAGGCGGTAATGAGCTAAGTAAAACACTATCCAATGCAGCAACAAAGGAATGTCATATGCAACTGTGATACTGAGCGTGATGAGTTAACACTTAGAGAAAAATCTGGCATGTATTGAGCTGCTTATGGGAACGGCAGAGCTTAAAAACAAATCTGGTAAAATTATTGCAAAGTATAGTAATAACATTTTGGGTAAAAAAAAACTCCATTATTCTGGTTTATAAAACCAAAATATATGGTTTTTAAGCCCGTTTTTTAGTAATTTTTCCGTTCATATGGCAACAGCTTACCTGTAATTTTGGTTTCCACAATTATAGTTTGTTATAACAACACATTTATTAAAAAATATGAAACTAAAAAATAAATTTTACCGTGTAAATTGTTTTATATACTATACTCTAAGGAACGTATCATGATAAACAAATTTTATCACATTTTGAAAAACAATATTTCATTAATAATTTTACCAAAATCCTTACGAAAGCTCTTCGGGTAGAGTTACCTAGCTTTCTGATGTTCCCATTGAGCCAGAAACATGGTAAATTGTATGATATTTTGGTAGTTATCATCGCCCTTTTTTATTCAGTGCAGAGTACAGTTAAACATTTATTGTGGATACTGTATTGTTGCATAGAAAAAAGTACACTACGTTAATATTGTTAACACTGAAACAGTCGGAATTCGAACTTACCTTTAATCGCATTTAGGGTCAATTTGTCCCTCATAAGAAATTGACGTCATTCCAAAGTAAATATTTTTTTAAATGATGAATGTCGTTAAGAAAATGCAATATAAGTTTTCAAAAAATACAATATAGGCTTAAAATATCATAAAGGGCTTTTAGAGACTAAAAGTATGTTTTTTGTTATTTTTCTATTAACTTAAAGACAATATAATAGTGTAATATTGTATTACAGATTATTCTTCCGCAATAGTGCAAATCACACGAAAATAAACTAATGAAACGAATACAAACATTACAAATTAATACGCACCATGTTTCAAAATGCGAAAGTTGAATCATTAGTTAGCCATTATCTCTTGCCTTCTGTAGTGTATCCGTAGCCATTATCGCTTGCGTTCTGTAGTGTATCCGTGTAACTTGAAAGTGACACTAAAACATCTTCAAATTGATTTCGAGTACCTCTCATAGTTATGGGAAAATTTACCCTGACCATTGAGATGTTGAATGTTGTGTGTGCTTCTATTTTATAGACTGAAATTCATGAATCAGGGAGTAGTTCATACGCATAACTCTTCGTAGCTCTTCATCAACAACAAGAAAGAACTCGCAATGCGTAATTAGGGGGATGAAAAATTTCTCGAAAAACTATCCAAGCAAAGAAGACTATCGATATCCCTAAGTTGCGAAATAAGTTCGAACTTTTTACAAATTTCACAAAGCGTTAATTCCATAGCATTTTCTCTGTAATTTTTCTCTATTGTAGTAAGTGACAATACAAGGCTTCTACTCTATGCTTTCATCTACAAACACATTTAGATGAATGTTATATAGTATAATACCTTTCTTTTTCTTTTGCATCTACACTATCTACCAATAAGTATTTGGACACGAGTGATTGAAAAGATAAACAAAATTTTTTCATAATCAATAGTTGGTAGAGCCTCCACGAGAGGCAATCACAGCGTGAACCTTCCGGGGCATACTTTCCACAAGTCCTTGTGTGACGGCTAGTGATATTTTCTTCCACTCGGCTTGGAGAAGACATGTATCATCTTCTTCGACGGTAGTACATCCCTTAATTTGGCGATCCAACTCGTCCCAGAGGCCCAGTTCATTCGATTAACCCCATTGGCACCATACCAAGCCTTGGTGACCCTCGCAACATGACAGCTGGCATTGTCGTCCTGAAGGCAACAGAAGTCTACTCTGTAAAACTGCCACAAAGTAGGAAGCACATTGTCATCCAAAATAGTGCAGTAGGCATCTTGCATAGGACTAATGCCGATGTTGTTCTCTACGCGATATATACTAGCGGAGGGCGTGACAGATCTCTGGACCGCAGGCATATTTATTGGCATGGGCAGGGGTCGGACCGTGGGCACCATGGTGCCCCCGATCGATTTTTAATGCGCCCTCGCTGGACTAAATGTATGATAGCCAGAGTGATTTACTTACTCTTGTCAAACGGCGATATACAGCAAATAGTCAGTTGAGTTTAGGATTGTGCATAGATTAGCAGTTTGCTAACTTTGAGCGTATCTAATAGCACGTACGTATTTTTTGTTAGTGTGTGATCGTATTTCGAATAGATCACGCGTAGACCTTGCATTTAAAACTACCAAGTAATCCGAAATAATTCTTTTCTTTCAAAACCCTTTGTTGAAAGCGATGAACTGGATCCTAAATTAAACAGTGATCTAGTTTGGATGGGTGATCTAGTTTCGCCACTAATGTAGTTTCTGACGCATAAGCTAGGTTAACTGTAACTGTATTGTAACTTGACGTTTTAGTTTCAGTTTGCTTTTATGTTTGAGCTTCTGTTTGTTTATCTTTGGTATAATGCTTCTTTGCTATGCTTTCGTTATGTTTTAAATAATAAACGTTGTTAAGTTTAATAACGTTGTGTTTCCTTTTAAAATAGAGTTGTTCTAGTTCTAGTTTTTTGTGTTTTAGCACCCTTCATGGATAAATGTAAAAGAAAAAGAACATATTATTTTAACGATGAATGGGAACATCTATATTGTTTTGTTGATTACAAAGGGAAGTGTATTTGTTTGTTGCGTAATAATAGTGTTGCGATTCCCAAGAAAAGTAATATTGAACGGCATTTTAAGACCGTTCATACCAATTTTGATAGTGACTATCCAATGAACTCTGAAATTAGAAGAAATAAAAATATTTCTTTAAAATCTTCAATAACTAGCCAGCAAAGTTTTTTGATTAAACCACTGCAACAACATAAAGCAGCAACGATCGCGTCATATAAAATATCGCATTTGCAGCTAAGAATAAGAAACCATTTACAGAGGGAGAATTAGTGAAAGAAGCCATGTTAGAAGCTGCTGATTCACTTTTTGAAGAATTTAAAAATAAAAAGGAAATAGTTTCAGCCATAAACACGTTGCAATTATCAGCACGAACTGTTACTAGAAGAATTGAAGTAATTGCGGAGAATTTGGAGGCAGAATTATCAAATGATATGGAAAATTGTATTTTCTTTTCGCTACAGATGGATGAATCGACAGACGTGACAAATATATCACAATTAGCAATTTGCGTGAGCATGGTATTTTTTGATTCTACAACAAAAGAAAAATTCCTTAAAGTTCTGCCATTAAAGTTAAGCACCAGAGGAGAAGATATCTTTTCTACTTTTAAAAAGTATATAACGGATGTAAAATTGCCTGTACAAAAGTTATCGCCAATTACAACAGACGGGCACCAGCGATGACCGGTAAGAAAAAAGGATTTATTACCTTATGTAGACAGGATTCCTTATTACCGAAATTTATTTCTTATCATTGCCTCATACATCAGGAAATGTTATGCTCAAAAACAATCGGTTTTCAACACGTATTTACGATAGTAACAAAAATTATTAATTCCATAAGATCGGGAGCTATGCGACACAGATTGTTTAAATTACTTTTAGAAGATGAGGACGTTCAGTTCACAGATCTTCTTTTACATACTGAAGTGAGGTGGCTGAGCAGAGGTAAAATACTTGAGCGGTTTATCATGCTTTTGCCACAAATAAAGTAATTTATTGCATCAAGAGGCGAATTTTAAGAGCAATTAGAAAAAAAAGGATTGGCTAATCGACCTCGGATTTCTGACATATATAACGGCAAAGTTGAATGAATTAAATTTAAAAATACAAGGGAAAAATCAGCATATCGCTGACATGATTAGTACAGTAAATGCATTCAAATGCAAATTAGTGTTTCTGAAATCCCATCTATTGAAAAAATCATTATCACATTTCCCAAATATAAAATATACTGTTGAGAGTTTAAATTTGAATAATGAAAATTTTACTGCTGCATCATATTTAGAAATTATAGATAAGCTAATAGAAGAGTTTTCTTCTAGATTTGAAGATTTTGCAGCATTAGAACCCGTTCTAAGATTTTTCATAAATCCATTCAATGTTACTGAAGATGATGTCCTTGAAATAGTTTCAGTGTATTTCGAGCTTCATAATATCGAAGACCTAGAATTAGAAATAATAAGCAAAGTGATATTATTTTAAAAGCGCATAGTAATGATAAAATGTTTTGGAACGATGAAAATAAGTATCCTATTTTAAGGAACTGTGCGCTAAAAATTTATTCATATTGTGCAACAACATACAATTGCGAGTCTTTGTTCTCAAATATGAAATATTTGAAATCAAAATACGGAACAAAGCTTAATGACTCACATTTAGATAATTGTTTAAGGACCGGGAATTCTAAATATATCCCCAATTATAAGAAATTAGCTGAAAATATGGACAACCAAGTTTCACACTGAATTATATGTATCATTACGTATGACACCAACAAAATAAAGTTATAAAAAATCTGTTTTTTTTTTTACTGCTTATTTATACCTGTTGATTATCTGTAAAATATGCGCCCTCTGTGATTTTCAAATTTAGTATTGCGCCCTTAAGGACAAACAGGTTGCCGACCCCTGGGCATGGGTGTCCAAATAGTTAGTGGTAGATAGTGAAAAACTTGAGTGTTTTGTTTCCACTTGAAGTACAAAATATTAATATACGTAGAAATGACACTCAAAATGTAAAAAAAATTTCTTTTCTCGTTCAGACGCGCAATTTCAATTATGTGGGTATTTCTTTTAACAAAAAAAAAAAATCATCTGCAAGTTTTAGTGAGATAAAAATGATATTAGCAATCCCGTTTTTTTCTTTTGAAGAGTTTAGGTGTAATTCCATAAGTAGAACACAATATTTTCCTAGAGTTGTTATTCAGTTGAGGTCGTTATGCAGCTAGCACAAATAAAGATAACCATTCAAAAAGAATTTTTATTTTATTTTGTCTCTGATGAAAACAAAAAGTTAAAGTCGGTATGTTCATCATGCTATGAAGTTGCATTTTGATTTGTAAGCAATAATTAGTTACCAACAGTGCTCTCCTTTTTCTGGATTACACCGAATATAAATGTTTATATTTATGATATCCATGGTTTCTTTCAGATTCAATAGCACATTTGTAATTCAATAAAAGTATAACTAAGCTACTTGGAATATCGAATCGAACATGTCATATAGTTTAAAAGGAAACTATTGCGTGATATTTTTTTAAACACAGCGGACCCCAATTATTGTTCTATAAATAATTTTAAAAATGTTCGAAGTCTTGTAAAATAAAAAAGCTGCAACAGCTGCAAAAATGGAGGTTTTTCTTACGTGGGTCAAAATGAACTTTGGGCTGTTTTAGATATTTCCATGATAGTTTATTCTATGAATCAACATAAATATTTGAAATTTTGGTACAGTATACTTAGAAACAATTTAGGAATCCTTCAAATTATTATTTGAAGCACAGTATTTTTTTTCTACATATATTTTGCAAATTATAACTTATCTAGTTTCCAATAATAAGTTGCCAGTTGTCTGTTAAGAATATTAAGAAATAATCACACAGCTGAAGTTTTATTTTTTTAAACAATTGAAAAATATTTAATTCGAAGATTTTTTTCAAGTTATATCAGCTAAATTAGAAACATATCTGTCCAAAATTGACTCTTTTGGTTAGAAAAAAAAATTTTTTTAGGAATTAATTGAGAAATTTTGAAAGAATTTACATTAATTTATTTCACTAAACAGAACTGCATACTTTCTTTTAAAATTTATTGTTAATTAAATTAAAAATTAATTGTTTTCAGCGTATATATTGAGATCTGTTTTATTCTCACTATTTTGATTACTACCCTTATCACATTTTCCTTGGATAATATTTAACCTCAGACTTAAGCTATTTTATTGCTTAGTATTCCAAAAAAAGAACAAAAAAGATTTTTTAAAAATTTTGAACAGTTAAAGGAAATAAAATAGTGAACTAAGATAACATTCCCTTAAATAAAAAGAAGAAGTAAGATTGAAAAGTCCTTTTGCTACAAGCCGAAAATCCTTGAGTACTTTGAAAACGTCAAACTTTCAGAGAAAAAATATACTGACACTGCTCCGGTTTTAAAGGAAAGTCAAAATTTATGTTTTAGGCATGCTTTTCATACTACTTGACTTTAAAATTTTATTTTGAACTTTTTATCAAAGATTTTCCACGTTTAGAATGTCTTGAACACATCTTTGAATTTTGTTCTTAGGACGCATGCGTTTTTAGAACACTTTTAAGTTATTGTACTATTAAAAATGTATTAAAAATGTAGTTTGATGTTTAATAAGTCAATTTAAAAAAATAGGTAAATAATGTTTTCCTTAGTTTTGGGGTAAAATAAAATACTATGATATTTTATTGTCAATTCTTTAAAAAAATATTTTTTAAATGTGCTATTATTTTTTATTAATATCATTTACAGTTCTAAAACAAAATCCTTTAATGTCCTAGTTATCCGTATTTTGTTCACGAATAATATTGATTGTTATGAAATTAATAGAAAAACTACTGAAAGATTACTGGAGGGAAATTTTTATTTCTTTCTATAAAAGTCAAGAAATTTGTAAATTCGAGAAACAAAAAAAACTATCAAATTTGAAATTAAGATAGAATTTAAAGAAATTCAATATGAATGATTTCACAATATATTTGAAAAGCGCTTTCAAAATCTAACAATTCACTACTGAGGAACGTGCGGTTAAAAAGCACGAAATAAGTTGATTTCCTGACGAAGCTTGATGGTTTTTATCGCAAATACGAATCAAATCTTCATTGTTTCATCCAAAAATCTAACAGATTTTAATATTTTGAGTCTAAATTCGTTTCGTATTCATAATTGCTAGATTTAATAATCTTTGCTTAGCGAGCTTTTCCTAGCTTTTACTTCGCGATTAAATATTAGTTTTCGACTCCGAATAGCGTTATTTGTGATAAGGATTCTAAAAATACTCGTCATCTTTATGGAACAACAAGTAAATGAATTATAGCATTACAAAATCTTTAATTTTTCCTAAACTCGCTTTCTTAAAACAATAATAGTTTGGAATTTTATAGTAAAATAAATAAAGAAAAGAAAACGTGATGAAGAACTACTTTTACATAATTTACAGGCAAGCATTATTGAATCAGATATTAAGATAAGATATATTTTAATAGTATACTTGTACTTTTCTAAATACATTCATGTATGAAATCAAAATAACACGCTTACACTTTTTGTGTGAATTATTAAGTGTCTAAAAATGTATCTTGAGAATTTTTTTTATCCAAAAAATGGCGGTAAGAAATATATATTCACATATTAATGTGAAATAAGGTAAGGAAAATCGGATATGTGCGTGATTTTGACTCATATGTTGCTTTATTTTGCAACATGGTTCTCTCTCGATTGTGTTGGGAAGCGTTTTTTCCTAAAATAAAATGCACTTCGAAACTGTCAAAATTGAGTAATGCATCACAATATTGCGTTAGAACGAAATGAAATAGCTATACACTTTGCATTCTTCATATACAGTTTGCACAATTTTATATTTAGAATTATTTTGAAAAGGAAACAGCTTTTTTTCAAAGTAATCAAAAAAAGGGAATATATGGGGTAATATCCTAAAATTCTGACAACTCCTATATATTCAACAATAATATTAAATATATTTATCCTTATTTATTGCTTAAAATATGAATTATAAAACTGATAGGATAAAATGTCATATATTTTAGATTTTACGATAATTAACATTAATAATTAAGTCTCAATGTTTAAACCCATTGTTACAAACTAAATTAATTTTTTTTGGAGTTTTAAATGGCTACATAGATTAGGATAGTTTTTCATTACATTTTTTACTATTTTTTAGATCACTTTACCACATTTCCTTTCCAGAAAATTACACCGAATTTTTGATTCTCTAGTTCCACATTTTTCATTTCGGATCATTTTACCACATTTCTCATTTATTTTATAATCTTTTATCAATAATATTAAAATAAATATTTTTCCATGTGTGACTCTGTCCTCTAAATCTAGAACCATTTATTCTACCAAACCTGAAATTTAAAACGTGACAGCAAGTGGTAATTTTAATCTCCAAACCTTTGAAAATGGCCCAGGATAACCTGGCAGGTAGAGCGTTGGGCTCATGTCCAATGAATCGTGAGTTCGATGCCTGCCTGCCGAAGACTCTCAGTGTAGTAGACGGTGACTGGTGCATGTTAAATCTGTCGGGTCACAAAGTCTCCCTTGTTCCCATAACAAATCATACCTCTGGGGTTGCTGAATTGGAGATTGGTCATTCTCTGGTTCAGGTCAAAATTACGATCTGTGGATAAATGAATGGGTGTATAAATGAGTCAGCATATAAACGGGTGTAATGTATGGGTGCGGCAGAAGTCAAATCTTGCTCCACAGATAACGCACCAGGAAAACAAGAATAATCACAACTCTTGTACTGAACGTATATGAGTGGAAGAATTCGAATTGTTGGCGCAACTTGAAAACAAGAAAAAGTGCAACCCCTTTGTTTAAATGCCACACGGTAACAACAACAATAAACCTTAGAATCATTCAAAAATTTAAATCAGATAGTTTGATGCAAGTGTTACAAAAAGGCAATTTTCTTATTGCTTTAGAATTTGCCATTCATAAAAATGAAGCTGCCGACGCTTCTGTTTTTTTTCTTCTCAAATATTTAAACGATGACAGTGGCAATGTTTGCTAGTTTGAAGCTCTAATTAATCAAAAAAATTAATTTGTTGAAATGCTTCCGTTAAAATTCGATTATTTTTTATTCGTTAACTCAGAAGAAGTCACTAATGATCTATATGAAGAGGGCAGCATAAGCTGACTACATCATCAAATTAGAATTTCTAAAATTATCAGAAGCCACATGTTTATTTTGTTCATAACTATTATTTTAAAAAGTGGTCTATAAAAACAAAGGATTTAAAATCAACTGTAATTGTAATTAAAAAAGTTTTGAAATTAGTAGAAAAATTAATTATAAAAAAGTACAGATTCGTTTAAGAGAAACGAAAAATATTTCAATATTATAATTGACGCCAATGATGCTTTATTAATTTTTGTAATTGGCACAAATTGTACTAAATAAATAAGGTATGTAATGAAAAGCAAAACTAATGGGGAAATGGTACTAATTTGCTTAAGAGAAACATAAAAATATTCGTTATGATATTATTGATACCACTGATGCCTAATTGATTTTGGTAATTGGTCACTACTGGTATTATGATAATTGGTATAGACGCATTATTAATATGTATCAAATATAATAATGTAGATATTAAATATTATATTTGCACATTTGATAATTGCATTGTATGATAATTAAAGTAAGACTGCACCAGTACAATTTAGTTGTAAAATAGACACAGTGGAAAGATTTTTTAAAGATCTTCGAAAGGGATAGATACAGGATATAATTGCTGAACTGAGATAAATTTAGTCTAGATAGATTTAGCCTCGAGCAACAGCATCATTTCAAATGCTACTGAGCACAGTTAATCTTTATTTTAATGAAATGAACGATTTAAAATAAGTTTTTCTTGATCTAACAACGTAAAGCTACTGGTAAGGGAGGGAAATTAATAATAATTAATTTAAAAAATAAATTGCTATTACTTTGACTTTTTAATAGCCTCGTTATATTTCTTTCAGTTTTATACATAATTTTGTAGTATTGATAAATACCGATTTATGAATTATTTACTTCCTCTTTGTACCAAATGCAGCTATTCAGCTAGTGTTACATACTTATATAAAAACTTATATTGCACTTATTTTCATTATTAAAATCGTGTTTAAATGTACGACATGTATTTAACTTACAAAGTATTTGGAGGTCTTAAGTAAACTACTATTCAATAATAAAGATTTTCTTAAATGCGTGAAGTAAGTTCTTACTTTAATTAAACTATGATGTATATTATATGCATGCGTGTTTTAATGCAAGCATATATATATTTTAATAACATGTGTTATGTTTGCATGAAATTACAATAGAAATTTAGGTTTAAAATGTAATTTAGCGTTATAAATGAAAAGGTTAGTCAATTATGTAATGCAGGAAAGAATTGCCCTGCAAACGATATTTAAAATCTTTAGTATCTTTTCAGCTTCTTCTTAATGTAATTAAATGTAAAACTGTAAAACTAAACTGCATATGCAAATTAGATATTGTACTTTGGTAAACATCAGAAAATATATTTAAGTGCATGCAAATAGAATAAAGTTTTGGGAAATAAAGATCCAGTTATAAGCATTTAACTACTAACGCAGAATATTTTAGTTTGTTATTCTAGTTTAAGGACAATAACAATAAATTAACGCTGAATTACAATCTCAAACATCAGTGAAAAGAAACGTATTTTCGTCCAAGAGGACTATTTAACATGTTTATGAATTTTATCTGCCTAACACACGAGCACTTTGACATAAATATGAATTTTATTTATATTTGTTACTTACCGCAAGAAGAAAACGTTTTATTCTAAATATATTAAAGATCTTATATATTTATTCCAGCTTAATATTGTCTTTGGTGAAATTATTATGAATATTTTTACATACACACAAGGCTTAAAATTTTTAAAAAAAAGTTATAATAATCATTCTACGCTTTACAATCTTTTCTCAGAATTAGTACATTTGTTTATTTTTTTAATTATAAAAATTATTGAGAGAAATATAAAAATTAATTATTTTTTTATATAATAAATTAAAGAAAATGTAATTAGGAACAATTTCTTAGTTTATTTTAAGAGCTTATTATGATGTTTTATATAGTAATAAATCAATTTAAAAATAAAAAGGTTAGAATGTTGTAAAACATTAATATAAGCAGGACTTTCTTTGAGATATTTCAATGCCTTGCTATTTATTTAATAAACAAATAGTCGGACATGAATTGTGGTCACTACGCTTTCAGCAAAAGATTGATAAAATATCTTTCTGTGTAAGCTATAAGCTAATAAATACTAACAATTAAAACTTTAAGAAACGCATAATTTTAAATCTATAATGGTGCCTCCCTGGCAGAGTGGTATCGCCCATCAGCGTGAAGGTAGTGGGTTTAAATCCTGCAGTTACCGTGGATTTATCTCCGTGATGTATTCCTCTGTATTTCTTATATCCTCTGTATATCTTCCGTATTCTGTCGTTCCAATTGACAAAGGTTTATAAGCATAAATTGAGCACACAAGGCTGCAAATGTATGTAAATCCAATAAACCAATAAAACTAAATCTATAACGGTGTCTACCTAGTCAAACGCTTTTTAGCGTGAAGGTAGCGGGTTCGAATCCTGCCGTAGCCCTCAATTTATTTTTGTGCTGCTCTTTACGGGATTGTACTCTCAGTCTTTCTACTTGACAAAAACTTATTATCCGCACTAATGTNATGTCAGTTATATATATATATATATATATATATGTATATACATACAATGTAGGCACAAAACTAGACTAAATCAGCTACTCCTCAGTTACTCATCAAAACAGTCTCAACATTCTAAAATGGAAGCGTGAAAGTAGAAGTTCGATTCCCTCCCCAATCAAAAAATTATTGATATAGCTATTTATAATTGTAGCTATTTATTTATATTTATTTATTTATTGTTACTCATATATATGCTGGCTTGTGTGCTGATTGCAAAGTTCAGCTTGTAAGTCCTATTTAAGTCAATAATACAGATTAGTCAAGTTAGAGAATGCATCGCAAATATATATATATATATATTTAAAATTATATAAGAAAAATCACACCAAAGACAGTTATCTTAGCATGATTGGAATAAAACATCCAAATATAGATATAACTTTATTTTTGCAGCATCAGAAAATAAAAGCTTTTAGAAGACTGATTGAGAAAAATATTCTGGGAATATTACCAAGCCTGCATGGAAAAACATTTCCGGCAAAGCGTGATAATTCAGGTAATTAAACTAAAGCTATCGTAAAAATTCATTTGGCAATTTTTTCGTTCATTAATGCAGCTGTTTTTTGAAAATTTAAACTTTTTGATGTCCATGTCTCTAACCAAACAGAATAGTATAAAAGTGTTTGCACTCCTCTTTGGTTTATTTAAATTGATAATAGGAGATAGATGATTGTTAATTATATTTTATTCTAATATAATTTCTCAATTATCACAAGTGGTAAAAGGCTAAGAATGATGGCTTCAAATGTTTAGTCCATTTCAAGATAAGGTGTCTGTTTCATGCCTCTTTTACGGAGATGATTGTATCTTTTTATTTTTCCTCCTGCATATGAGGATTTCTTTGTAAATGCAAAGAATGGATTAAAAACTCTTTTCAATTTTAAAAAAGGGGTAGCACAAGTTTGAGAAAGGCAGCGAGAGTGTGCATCCAGTGTTATAGTGGTATTCGTTCCCACTACACCCACGCTTCACAATGTTTAGCAAAACAGTGATACCGCATAACAAGGGAGGCTGTTGTTGTTTTTGTAGGTAATTTACGTCGCACTAGAGCTTCTCGATGGGCTATTGGCGACGGTCTGGGAAACAACACTGAGGATTATCCAAAGACATGGCCATCACAATTTTGATCCTCTGCAGAGGGGATGGCAGTCCCGCTTCGATAGCCCGACGACCTGCAAGTGAAGTCAAGCACTTTATGGTAGAACAGTTTAACGAAGACAAATACCGTACATCCTCAGCCCCTACGCAGACTGGTCCAAGTGGTCACCCACCTGCACACTGACCGTAGCAAGTGATGCTTGACTTCGGTGATCTGTTGGGAACCGTGTTTTAACGATCAGTCCACTGCGGAACTTATAACAAGGGAGGCAACTAGGATTGATTACAAGTGAAAAAAAACAGACCTTGATTATTGGAGAGATAGCGGGTTCAATATCATTGTGGTATTTTTGCTAATTATTTTTCAACTAGCGAAAAGTTAGAGAAAACATTCTTTAAATTCAGCTCACAGGCCACTAGCCTGTATTTGTATCTAAACTAAATTTGTTTATTTATTGCTACAAATATTTATAACAGTGAAATTCTAACCGGAATGAATTGACGGAAAGGCGTGATTGCACGACTAAGAAGAGATAAGATGAATAATTAAAAAACATTAACTCTATTATTTCAATTATTTTTTTAATTTATTTACTGTCAAAAATACATATAAAGGTTTGTGTACTCCTTAAAAAATATAATTTACTATAAGCCCAAAGAACAAAGTTTTTTTGAAAATATTACATTAGAAATAAGGTTGAAGATGGGGCTCTTGTTTTGAAATTCCGAAACATGTTGACTTTTGCCACTTTCATATTTTTTGTAGCAAATGAAGATTTCATAATTATAATAATTCCTTTGTTTAAGACATAAGCTCAGCACTACCTTTCCACGGAGCCTGTGGAGATTCTTTCTGCTATGATTATAGTCTCTTGACTACTGAAGGTTACCTTGTATTTTCTTTTATCTTAATTTATGTTAAATTTTCTTATAGCTATTACATTATCTGTTCCAATTTAGACTTCCACGGTTATCTAAGATTTGATCTATATTTGGTTTTTACTTTTCCGTTGGCAAACTTATGTTTGCTGTTTAAAGTCTCTTTGTTTTCTTCAATCACGTCTAAAGAGTTTTTCGAATAGGTGCCTATTTTTGAGCCCTTGTAACTTGTTGACTTTTAATACTATCTTTATATTTTTTAAGGAAATGATGTAGGTCATCAAGAATAAAATTGACCCTTTTGACATAGCTTAGCATAAAACAATCGACGCTAAAGACTATCTTTTGGGTGAATTTTATGCAATGTTACAATTAGTTGATTGAAGTTATTGGAATTACTACAAATAATGCTGTTTTTATTTAAATAAAAGTTTTGTAAAATTCGTGTTTCCTTATTGTTTCAAATTCAGCATATTATCAAAATAACATCGTAATTGTCTTCTCAAACTTAAAAGTTCCTAAGAATTGATTTGCTCAATCTTTTTTTAGTTATATTCTTGTACTGGACCAAAAAAAAAATAACAACAGAAAAACTTTTAGGAGGAAATGTGTCAGCTCAATATGATAGATGAGTGCCATTACAACATAAGCAAAATGGGAAATCAATAAAACATCTTCAATTGAACACTTTTTACTTTTTTATGAGGTTCCAATAACTATTTGGGAGTACATTATTTCGATCGGAGAATCTTCTTCCTTTTTAAAATTAACACCATACACAGATGTGACACATAGCATAAAAAGATTTATAATTTTTTCAAAGCCTTTGTTTAATTTGAAAGCTATGTAGGTTATTTCAGTTATTTCACTATATTGAAAGTTGTTAGTTACAATCAATAAACTGGTTATACATTAAATCAGTTCTCTCAAACATTAAAATTGTGATTCATGTTTAAGATTGAAAGTTTTGAATGATGTTTGTCACATTCAGCAAATGTGACAAAAATTACGAACATTATATTTACAAGACAATGTATAATAGTTTTAGAAAAGATGGTAATGCTGCTCTTACCTAAGAGTTATATTAAATCTGGGAATTATATTATCCAAAAAAATCTATTTCACATAAAATCAGGATTAAGTAGCGAGGAGAATTAAAAGTTAAACATATAAGAGTATTAGTAAACCATATTACCTTTATTACAAAATTAATAAAATAATACGCTAATAAAGTACGCTAATTTAGTAAGAGTAAAAAAATATATGAAGCAAGTTTTAATAAAGTTCATTTTTTTAATGAAAATTTGGAAATTCTTTATATTCTTTTGTAAATATTCTTCATATTCTGTTTTTTTCCTGTGATAAAAAGAGTATTTTGTGCAAAAAAAAGAGAGTTTCAATAAGCATGCATGAGCTATTCGTGTTAGAGATGCGTATATTTTAAAATAAAATTATATACCTTGTGTTTAAGAATGATTTCATAAATTTAAAGGAATAAGGTCTTGCCGTAAATTAAAATTTTATTCTTACATTGCAAATGTTAGGAGATATTTTTTAACAAAAACTATTTCTCATGTTTATGACTGATATATAACATCAGAAATTTTAGGGGTAGCTTTAAAAAAATCGTAAGTACAATGCATGGATAATTTTTAAAACGTTCCATATTTTAAATGTTAATATTTATACGTCTAGAATTTTTAAGTTTTGCATAAGATGACATGATCATGTATTACAATAATTAAAAATCTGAATAAAACTACCAGAATATGATAAAATTTATATCCTTTCTGGATCTACGGAAATACCATAACGTTCGATAATTTATACCAAAGTGATAAATTAAAAATAAAAAACGGTTTTATAATAAGTGAAAAAATTTAACAAATTAGGTAAAATATGGTACTTTTAGTAATTTTTTTAAGTTTAGTAAATTCAGCTTGAAGTAAGGTAGGAAAACTGGTTACGCGGTCCTTCAGTTTGGTATTTTTACCTAAATATGTGGTAATAAGAGCTATAATTTCGAAAACTATAATTTCCAGAAAATCGCTACCACATGAAAGAAAAATTGCCTAGTTAAAATTTTATTTTATTGACTTGAATCAATGTTTATTTTGATGGAAATGTCATTTTCTTACAGTACGGTAATTTTACCAGAATATTTTTCTTCGTGTCATATGCTTGGTTTGCCTTAAATTTATGTACACAAGATATACATGCAAAGAAAATGTATATTTCAGGAAAATAAAGAAAATTTAAACTCTTATAATATTTCTACGCTATGTACCATACTTATATGAGCATTTATCGTTTGCTGGATTTTTTGCTT
This sequence comes from Parasteatoda tepidariorum, assembly GCF_043381705.1. Classification (NCBI taxonomy): domain Eukaryota; kingdom Metazoa; phylum Arthropoda; class Arachnida; order Araneae; family Theridiidae; genus Parasteatoda; species Parasteatoda tepidariorum. Next base: position 17,392,623 of record NC_092213.1, read on the forward strand.
ATCAGGGAAGTATTTAGCAATAAAATGCAATACCTTTAATTATATGAATTAACAATTATCTAATGGTTTTATTCAGTAATAACTTAGTTTCAATATTGCTCTTTTTTATGTTTTTTTTGGAAAGAGAAATAAATTTTATTCATCAAATATAATTCACGTAAAATATTATCGCATTGCAACCTTTATTTAACGCAAATTACGTATTGTAAATTTGCCTTCGTTATTTGTTTTTAGAATTAAGAAAAATAAAAATAAATAAGATTTAATATTCAGTGCATCGATCTTAATTAAATATAGAATAAGTAATGTAAAAGAAAATAGCTACAGATTTTCCTATGTAAGTATGTTTCCCAGAATGAAAAAATAAGCTTAAGTAAACTTTTAAAAGTATAAATAGATGCCCGTATTTTTTCGTGATTTTGTATTTATTCGCTTACACTCGTGCATTTAGTTGAAAAAAAAAGTAGAGTTGAGTTGAATATAAGTGATCTTCGTTATCTCTGAGCAGAAAAATGATTTTTCTTGGTTTAGTTTGACGTCTTATTTATTGGTACTAAAAAAAAAGTAGATTTTGGTTTATTTTTAATAAAAATTTGCAATGGGATACCTGTAAATGGCGTAGTGCGGGTATCTCGATCCTGATTGGTTGCTGAAACGTGGCATTTGTTTATGTTAGCAACTGTTGTTACCCTTCCATTTCGAATAAGCCGAGCACGTCAAGTATTAATTCTTTTAACTGACATCCAATTATTGTACTTTTTTTACAAATATTTTAATTCTTTTACTATATATTTCTTACTTTATTGACAGGAACGAAAGCATGCAGAAGAAAAATAACAAATTGAAGTTGACAGGTGCACAAAACAAAAGTATATCATGGTTACAACAAAATACCTAAAAAAATAATAAATCTAAGTTAAGTAAAAGACGATGACGATAAAGAATTACATTTCAAAAAATTTGATATGCGATATGGCGCTTTATATAATTAATTTCACGCTGTTTAGCATTCTAACTTATCTGGAGAAATTCAGCTCAACTTTAACATGCTATTTTGCTTATAAGCTATCAGCTGGCGTTGACGCTATAGGTCACATGTGTGGGTATTCATGATTGTCTTCTTCTTCTTGATGCGCAAGTACCTAATCAATGCAACCTTTTTCTTGCAATTTATTCAAAAATATATTGATAAAAAGCATTGTTTAAAGATTAAATTTTTCAAGAACTCAACGTTCTAAAAATTTAAAAGTTTTTAGAGTCTGTCGTTATTTAAGTAATTCTTTTAATCATGAAAAATTTACATTTATCGAAACAAAGAAATAAGGATTTTGATTTTAGTATCAACTAATTAAAAAAAATTTGCATTTTTAAATGTAAATATATCAGCTTTTATGTAAATGACAAAAAAGAAGGTTTGGATTAGCTAAGTTTTATTAGCGGTTTTTTATTTTCCTGAATTTAGTGGGAAAGCATTTAGAGATACTCGACTTTCCTCGTTTTATCAGTATTCCTTAAAAAATAACAGTTGACACAAAAATAGCAATTGACAAATGATAGTTCCATAAATTTTTAGAATATTATAAATATTTTTTAACCAAAAGCATGATTAACAAGTGAACAATAAACTTTCTGAGAAAAATAATAACTCAATGTTTAGTTTATAAACATCGATATCATCTTTCTAGTTTTTTCGTCAAATAAATATTGTTCGATTACAGCAATCAATCCAAAATAAGAAGAAAACAAAAACAACGGATTCCTATAATTAAATTATAAGTTTGTTTTGTTTATTTTATATGAACAAGATGGAGAAATTTCGTTCTATAGATGAAGTTTGTCAATAAACAATGATAAATGTGAAATTTCAGAATATAAGTAAGAAAACGATCAATCAGTTTTTATGTTTTCTGTCATTGTTTGCTTGTCCACAGTTTATATTGTATTGAGTTAATAAGCTTGGTTTTGTTTATTACATTTTTGTCTGAAGTATTTGAACATGATTTCGTGAATGTTATAAATGACATTCATAAACTTATGATTAAAAATATTTATTTCACTTAGTGTTGAGAAATTCTACTTTAAGAATGATAAATGAGCTCTGGTAGATTAATATGTCACTATAAGTTCGTAAAACTAAATTAAAATCTCAGATATTGTTTCAATTAAGTAATAATAATTTTTGTTTTTGGTTGAGTTTTTTTAATGAATTACGAAAATAAAGAAAATAAATAAAGAGACAAAATTCATTGCAAGATAATGGAAGTTTGAGGTAGATATTAATATTATTGAAAAAGTTTATGACTGTTGAATTCGTTTTCTTGATATATTAAATGTTATCTATAGGTGTAATAAAGTAAAGACTAAATTTCCGAATTGCGAGTATACCGTATGCACTAAAAACACGACATTCAACATGAAATTTAAATGAGTAAAATTGTAAACAAAGTACGAAGCTGGTTTTTAATTTTTAATTTAACTTTTAATTTGGATACATTTGAAAAAATGAATTTTCTTATTGGTTTGTGAAAGCCACTCATTTAAATTAAACTATAGATATTGTAATTTTGTCAAATATTTTAAAGATAACATTAGTGATGTTTTCAAGCTTATACAGACAGCAAAAAAAGGTTCTTATTGCACGTTCTGTCATACTTGATTATTTTTTATTCTATATGACATATCACCTGACTGATCAACGTGATCATAATAACATGGGTGGACTACGTCACCAAATTAGTATTCCTAAAGTTATCTTACAATCTTACACCACGTGTTAATTTTTTTTTCTTATTATGCTTTTAAAGAGTATTATTATCTACCTATATTAAAATATCATGGGACCAATGACACTATTTGGTTTAACTTAACGTTACATTTTGTTATTGCAAACTAAACATTTAAGATTACAAAGGTCTATAGAAAATGTACAGGGAGTATAATAGATTCCTTGGGTTTATGCTTCACTAAGAAATGTAACATCAGTGATTAGTTTAACACTTATTCACCGTTAAACGTGACGTAAAAAATACAAAGTGGGCCATTCTACTGGCCCCGGTATTGTAAGCTGAAATTCGGTATGCTGGAAGAGCCATATTTGTTTATGAACTGAATGCATAATTCTTAATGAAATTCCAATTTGTTCGTAAGTTACTGCAAGTGCTTTTTCGCTAATTTTGTTTCATGTTATATTTTGCTTTGCTGCACATAATTTATAAGACTTCGAAACTTGATGTTATGAAGATGTGTCAAAAACTGTACAAAGAATTCAATGACATTAAGAATTTAATATTCCTTTTTTTAATTTGAAAATTATCAACTGTTAAACTTTTAGAGCAAAATACGTACCATACCGTGTCTTTCTGTGGTCGATTAAAATGCAACGACGGATTTAACATTTAACGTTCTGAATTTACTGACATTTTTTTCTTACAAAATTCCAATTTGTTTGATAAATATTGCAAAATTGAAACTTTTTTTCGACATTTACTTGTTTTGAATCGTTGCTGAAATTTTTATCGCTTTCTCTTGAGATTTTCATTCTGTAATCACACGTTTGACTTGGTTCCAAAATTAACAGCACAAAAAAAGGTGAAAGAAATTAAATGATGACTGATGCAAATCTTAGCATTTATATCGACATTGTTTAAAAATCTAAAAACAATTCAAGAAAGTTACAAACCATTTCCAATTTAAACTGTTACAAGGTATAAGGTTACGTTGTATATTGCTAGTAATTAAAATTACCTCATACTGAGTGCTCAATCCGTCTTCATATGTTTAAATATTTTTTTAAAGAATAATTTAGTATTTTTTAAAATAAATTAATCACTCTTATCATTACGTTTAAATTATTAACAGAATGAACTTGCCTAAAGTTATTATAATTATACATTTCATAAACAAAGTAATCTTTTTACTTTTTAAAATATCGACTTTTGAGGGAGTCAAGTAGAATTAATGGTATTTGAAATAAAAGAATCCCAGTTTTTAACTGAAAAGCAAAATTTACGTATAATTCGGTTTTAATTCGTTGAATAGAGACGTAAAAATAGAATCATGAATAAATAAATAATTTTTTAAACATTGAATTAATAATGCATTTTTTTATTTTCCTACTCAGTAGACAGTAATTATAAATTTACCTGAGTTTAATATTATTTTAATTCTTAGTATATAGTTACACCATCATATTTTTCTAATTTTTTTTATCGAAACAGTAGCAGGTAAAAGAGAAAAAAAATCGGTTTCTCCCATGCTTACCTGAACAAAATTATTAGAACTCAATTTCGTTTATTGAGAAATTAATTAATATTTTTTGATAAATGTTTCGTTTATTTAAACTCATTTTTCAAAGTTTAGTCAACACATTTCAAACTTTAGGGCAATAAAAACTTTTAAAGCTGTTCTTGAATTTGAATTTTTTCCAAAATTTATATTTTAAAATATTTTATTTGATAAATATTTTCAGCAAGAACTGTTTTGATAAGCAAAATGAACCAAAAATTATTCACAAATAGTAATTAGTTACTAAATTAATAAGAAAACTATATGCAAATAATTCTATGTTTATAGGGTATGGAAATACCTTCTTTTGTCTAAACGTGACTACTTAAAGGTGAACTTAAATAAATTTTTAAATAATAAATAAGAAAATAATAGTAAATAAGTAAAGTCTCAAGCAAATAAATGCTAAAATGGTCCAACAACAGCAAACTTTTTTTTAAGTATTTATCAGGCGCCAACTCTTCAAAAGCAACAAAACTATACTTCCAAATTGTTTATACAAAAAATTTATCTCCACGAGTAATTTGAAGAGAAAGTTTAAATGTTCTGATATCAATATTTAGAGATAGGTAGAAGCTTTCAAAAATTAACAAGACTCTGATATTGCGATAATTATTTTTTATAGGTAGTTAAAATTGTTTTTTATTACAAAGCCTGCGGGCAGCGCTACCATAAACTTCTGTCTGAAACACAATTCAATAAAAACAACTCTAACTCAGCAAAAACATACAGACGAAAGTAAAAAGTCTAGTTTACGTGTTTATGGGCTTTATAAAAGCTATCGAGAAAATAAAGTACGTGATATTAACCTTGATTACTTGTTTCAAAGTTTAACAGCAACAGTGAATCTTTTTATCCATTAAGGTATTTGACTAGTTTTGCTAACTTTTTTTTAAACATTAATATCATTTTAGAAGAAAAAGCAGTTTATTCATTTTAATATGTATAAAAACTTAATAAGCTAGCAAAAAAAGTATTATTGTTATTAATATTACTTTAAAAATAAGATATTTTTTGCATACACGCTTAACACTGTAAAAAAATTTCTATCGCCTAAAACACAACAAAAAAAAATAATTTGAAGATTTTATTCAGAAGATTATCAACCATGAACTTTATTTTATATGCAAGTGCATATTCTACTGAGTTAGGGATCAATGAAGTTAAAGAAAAATTTTAAAATTATCCGCTCTTTTCGTCTTTGCAAAAAAATAGGCATAAAAATGATATTCTCCTTTTTTCTCTTAATCTTTAGTACCGAACATGTGTGCTATAATGATAAACAATTAAATTATTTCAAAAAATTATTTCGTGACAATTATTTTAAAAACAGCATGATGTATCGTGTTTCAGGTGGTGTAAAATGTGAGAAAGCCTGATTTTGAGATAACGCTTCAGGAAATTTTGATGCTTGTGAGTAACACCCATAATTGACAGCAATATTGATATTCAGTATTTGGTATCCTATTTTTTCGCTTTCTATATTTTTCTTCCATAGTAAATTTTCTTTATTGTACTGGTTTCATTAGCGTCATAAACGCACACTAATATTAGTAGCATATTGGTTAAACGATTTAAATAGAATAGAAAAAAGGTATTACATAAAATGTACACTCTATGTAAAAATTGTGATATATTACCTATCTGAATTCAGTGTTGAAAAACTCTTAACATTATGTGAATGATTACTTTATTTCAAGTGAATACCGAGCAGAGCTGTCTTACACACTTAATCTAAAGTTAAATCTAAACACTAATAATTAACATCTGTGAAAATGATGTTGTTACTCTTCATACCAACATAAATAAAGTTATTTTTTCTGAGCTTACTCGCTAAGTTTCTAAATTGCTAATTTTCTGATTCACTATTTGGTATCCAGTTTTCTCGCTTTCTATATTTTTCCTCTATAGTGAAGACTCTTTATTGTACTGGTTAGGTTTCATTAGCAATATAAACGTATACAAATATTTTCTAAAATAAAAAGCAGACAGACTTAATATTAGCAACGTATGAAATAAACGATTTAAGCAAATCTTTTCAAAATTCTAAAAAGGTGTTAGATTGACCTAATTAAAAGTGGGTTCATAAAAACAAATTTTCATAGTTACGTAAAATTGTCTCTCTTTAGTTAACATAATAAATAAACTAATCAAACATAGGATAAAATAAAGAAAAACATGACATAAAATATAGAAAAATACAATTTAACGAATAGTAGTTAACCATAGTAACGAAAAATAATAAAATAATTGCACTATTGAAAGACATTTGTTGTCCAATGCCTGTTAGCTAACACAAGCATATAAACGAATAAAAAATAATTATACTATAACTTTGCCCAGTCAGTGGTCACTTACGAATTCCTTACTGGAAACCGAGTCATATAATCTCTGAAAGATATAAACCGATCTAGACTCACATGGTGAACAAACCTGATAGTTTCTTAATTAGTTCTAAGCAGCCCAAGGGAACGGTTATTTACACTGTGAGCATCGATAGTCATTGTACATCGCCTTCTGGGAAATTAGACTTGCTCTTTAAATGCATCTGATAAGAATGTCAATAAAAAGAACTTGCTTTGGTTTGAAGAAAGCACCATGCTATTATTCTCAATGGGCAATCCAGTCAAACTCGTTTATTACCAGCGAGAAAACTATCAATTCAAACGAGAAAATTATTGTTTTAATGATAAAAAACTTGCCAAAAACTCTGTTATTGCGAGCATAAATTTAATGAGCAATAACGTTTCATAACTACGGGGGGGGATATTTTGTTAAATTCGTCAGAATTTTTTTAACTGTTTCTGAAAATTGTATTATCTTCGAAAGTATTTGGAACTTAAAAATTTTTCTTCCAAAAATATATAGATAATGTGCTGATTTAAAAATACGTCTCTGAAAGGACCTCCAGTGACTCTATGCAGTGCCCAGACTAACTGAAATGTAAATATTTTTTTATATAATCAAGCGGGAAATTTTTAGGCTATTAAAAAGAGCTCACCTATATTTAGTCTAATCAGAGAATATATCATCTAGATTACTCAATTACAATTACCCTGCCTTAACTTAAGCCATTTGCAATGAGGCTTCAAGTCTAATGGCAAATGGATCTTGAAGGCTCATGCCTATAATGTCTAAAAATGTGTCTTTCAATGCATGTCTGTAATTGATGTCTAAGTTTATACCACTATAATTAGTTCATAACTCTGACAGTTCATTAACAGACGGTTGACTAACATTAGTTATTTTAGTAAACGAAGTAATATTAAAGATAGCATCTGTATTAATCAGTTTGAGTTGCACGCACTGGTTGCTTTGAAGATACGCAAGTACGAAAAATAAGTCAGCTACATTAAATGTAAATTTGATAATACACCAGTAAGCATTTGGATACACACGGATTTTCTGGTATTTTCTTGTTATTTACTGGGATGTTTGATCCAAATTCATTGCTAGCTATTCCCCGAAACAAATTTTGGATTACATTGTTCTTCATAAGTTAAGGCTAAGTTTTACGGAATGGAATGGTCGCGTCTAGGCAGACAACATTATTTCCCATGATTGGAAGTCAACCAAGGATTGTGCAGATTAGAATGTGATAAACGGAATGAATTAACCGATCTAAACTCAAAGATGAAACACTTAGCTAATCTGTATCACCAAATTCAGCTCCATGCCACCATCTATCAGCAGCCGCAAATCAGTATTTGAATCAATAACATGCAATAGAAAGGAAAAACAAAGTTTACTCATAGTCAATAGTTGATAGAGAGTCAACGAGTTGCAATTACAGCCTCAATCCTCAATGATTTCAACAAGTCCTTCCCGACTTGTTGAAATCGTTGACTTATTGTTGTTCTTGACTCGACAAGGAGGAAGCATATAAGTTAACTTTACATTCGTGTTGTACTCCATAATTATGCAATTCAATCCATATCAGAGGTTCTATAAAGGATTCAAGTCTGGATTCTGGACAGAACATTCCATTTGATTTACTCATCCGTTCCCCATATCAATCCATGGTCATCCTCATATCATGATAACAAGCGTTATCGTTCTGGAAGCAACATGGGCTGAACTCATAAACCTACCACAGCACATTGTCGTTTTAAATAGTGCAGTGGGTGTTGGGCTCGCTTTGAATATGTGTAAAGTGAAGTCTATACAAGTCCGTACCAGGAGAAGCATCCTAGAGATTCTACCTGGGAAAGGGTATTCAAATATTGAGTGGTGTATATTAAATAATATCAGTGTATTTTTCACAACAGCATATTTTTTAACCACAACGCGAATTAAATAGTACACAATGAAACAATATTCTGTTTTTTTCTCTAACATGCTGAAATTTTTTTATCTATTTCATGAACTTTATATCATATATACTTTATATAATTTTATATCTTTTTAATAACCTTTATTTTACGTACCTAAAGATTTCACAAATGAACAAACATTAGAAATTCTTTATTTTAATTTTTATTCTCTCTATCTTTGAGTAACGCAGTATTATTTGGAGAGTCCCAACTATAATGATAAAAAGCACTGTATATAAAAAGTTCAAAATGATTTTCTATATTTTCTATATTAAGGAACAACTAAACACTGGCCTCGTAATGTTTCTGTTTCTACATTGCAAAATATTTTCCATGTTTCATCGTTGGGGTGTTGTAGAGATTTGTCATGATCGTTTTTTTTTAAATTATCAATGATATGACTGATTGCTCTGATATTATGATTATGATTCAGTTTTCAGTAAAGAGTGATACATGAAAAAAATGTTCGTAATTTCACTCTGTAAATGCAATTATGAAAGAAGTATACAGATTTTGCAATATTCGTAACGAACATGCTAAATATCTTGATATTTTCAATATGTTTTAACAGCATGTAAAGGAAATATGTTTAAATGTCTAATTGCTGCAATGACATTCTTTTTTCTCATTGTACACCACCACTGTATTTTTACCAGTAGTGCAGAGTAAAAAAAAGAGACTGTTGAATGTATAGCTTGTGTGCCAATATAATGCCATTTATTTCACAGAAAACTATTGTTGTTAAAAAAAAGAACAGAAAAAACAGACTCTTGTTTTTACTTAGATAAGTTCTGTTATTTAAACAAACAAACTTTGCTATAAATTTATCGAAAAGTCGCTCTATTGTTTGGTTATGAAGAAAATTTTTAAACTGTATTTATCTTATAAGTCTCAGTAGTAATTTAAACTATATTTAAATGTAAAATCGTAAAACTATAGTGGCCAACTCTTATAAAAATATCTTGCAATTTAGCTTACCGAAATTTATATCCAAACAATCAGGTAGAGTATCAGTTTAAAAATAACAATTTGAAATCAAAATTTTATTTATATGATTTTCAAAAATATGAAATAATTGGTGAAAAGTAAGCACAAGTATAACAGTCGTAAAAATATGTAAAATTATCTTAAGGTAAGCACAACTGCGTTGCAAAAATTGGAATTCGAACTGTTCTAATTTTTTACACACAGTACAGTACATTTTTTACACTTACTACAGTTCTAATTTTTTTATGATGAGAATGAAAAACAGAGAAGAACTCTTTTGTCAAAAACAGCTTTAAATTGTTAAATGTACTGAGAATATTTGTCAAATTAAAGATTAAAAAAACGGGTATTTTTGCAGCACGCAGGTAATGATTAAAGCATTTTAAATATTTTTTTCTGTAAAGAATATACTTTTTTCTGTAACATTTACAGTTTATTTTTACAGAGCTTCTGTTTTGACGTCAAAATAAATTAAATGAAATAACCATTTTTAAAATTATATGGCGCTGGTACCCTGTCAGAGAGACAAAGAGAAAGATATTTCTCTTTATTAATCCCTTTTTTAATGTAAAACTTCAATAAATTTTTATTATTTTGCTTGTTTAAAAGTATCCATGTTAGTTTTCTGGAACTCTTAACCAGAATCTGCATTTCATATAAAAACAAAATTGGCATATTCACTGGATCGATAAACGCATATCCACACATTTCGCAAAAATTATTGTCTGAAGTACTGAAATTTGACAAAAATAAAGATTATTTGTGGTATACCCATGTAACGCAATGCATAGTTTTTTCAAAAGAATTTCAGACGCCGATCTATAACTGTCGATTAATATGTCAGAATAAAAGAAGTTTAAACATAGTCTCTGCCCCTGAATATCACAAATATCTATTGACGTCAAAAATATCTTACGTCTTTTTGTTCGATTTTTTTTTATTTCGATGTTATATTATAAGCCCTCTCAGTGAATAGAGATAGATTTTTTTTTTGAAATCCGGCAATATTTGATAATCCTCCGAAGGCTAGACTTGACATACAATGACACAGATAGGCTTACATTTTCTATGTTCAAAGTTCGGAGATATTGAAGATTTAAAATATGAAAAATGTGCACTGCTTATTTATTTACAATCTTTAATAGTATCTGTATTGAAGAATATTTTAAAGCTTTTTAACTCATTTTTTAAAGCATAGTAAGGATTAGGCAGATATACAAGTAAGGAATTCCGAAATCATTTCCTTAAAAACATTTTTAACAATGATATATAAATAAATTACATCATAAAGGTATGCAAATTCAAAAAAGGTATAGCAATTTGAGAATCACTTTTGTGGAAATCAGTTTGATTTCTTGATGATGCTTGAAGATGTTTCAAATGATCATCTTTCCACCTATTTATTAAACAAACAGTTTTTTTTCCTTCTTATGTTATTTTTACCTTTTATTATGCTATTTTCATTTTGTTATTTATTATGTTACTTTTTCTTTGTCTAAGACTTAGTGTGTATACTTATTGACGAATATGTAGATTTTTCGTCAAGGATTCAGCAAATTATATTTTAACGGCAAACACAATGGAACATTTTGTATTAATTTCAATCTCCTTTCTAAAAAAGTATGATTAACTTATTTAATTATTATTCAATGGATGCATAATTTTCTAATATGAAATTAATTAAGGTATTTTAAAGTATCTTCTCTCCTCCTGTCATGTGAATTTTTTTTATGTAGTATTTTTTTTCTATTGTTTTGACTAGGACTGGGCTATAAATCGATATATCGCGACATATCAATATAACGGCTGTATCGGCAGGCCGATACAGCGACTTTCGTTCCAGGCGATGCATCAGAAATCTGATTTAAGCCGTCGAGTAAAGAAAACGAACGATATAGCGATATACGATATAGCGATACAAAACACGCAAGGATCTCTTACTTTCCGATGCCAACTCGCGCTGGGGAAGACGATGGGAAGACGATGTATCGTTATATTGAAACGGCCTTGATTGGTGAGCGGTAGAATCAGAATCAGTTTTGAGAGCATATATCGTGATCTCGCATGCTCGTTTCCGCACCTCTTAGTTTTTTTTTCTTCTTTGCCGAGATTTGATATCGTTTCTTGTAGATTATTTCAGACTTTGTGATCGCCGTCATTACCTTGTTCTCAACGTAATCTATTATTGAAAAGAATATATGGGTCATTCTCACAAAAACAGTCATTTTCATGTCCCCAGTATATTTTATGTTTGTTTTACAGCTTACGAAAAAAAAGAATTCAGGGAAAGTGTTCTTCAGAATGCAAACTAACAAAAGAATAAAAATAAAATTATCAATTTTTATTTTTCATTTATTTTAGGTAATTAAAATATACCAATATGTCATTCCCTCACTTGTCCCTACTGCTGATTTAAAAAAAGAAAAATTTTTTTTTCTGAAATAAATTTTTTTTTATTTACAAATTCGTGTTTTTTATTTCAGAATACTGAAATATAGAATTCAGAAAATCAATTTTAAATTTAATTTCTGATAAAAATATTAACACAGCACTATTTTAAACTTTGTCCCCAGTGTTTCGC
>NC_092213.1:17405118-17439858 GCF_043381705.1 Parasteatoda tepidariorum
AAACTAAGAAATCTTTCGTTATTTACGCAATCATTTTTAGAAAATATAACATTAATATCTTTCTTAAGCAAAACATATACATCAAATTCATAAATTGATTTAAATCAATCTGAGTATGAAGTTTTGATAGAAATCCGACTTTCTGCTCCTTACAAGTAAATGAATTTCAAAAATACTATATCGCGATACATCGCTATATCGCGATGCAAAACTGACGATGCATCACGATATAAAATTTCTTATATCGCCCAGTCCTAGTTTTGACATTTATCAGCTTGATATTGATTTTCTGTATATTTTAAATCACTAAAAATGACGTTTGAGTTTTTACTTTAATATTGCTTATTAATTGAATTTTATCAAATATTGAAAGAAAATTTATCCTTACTCAGTACTTTTTCTTCTAATTTTAATAAGAATAAAAGGAATAAGTACCTTTTACACCAAAATACAAAATATTTTTATCTGTTTTACTAAGAATTGATTACTCAGTGTCGATTAGTCATGTCAATTCGGCTTTGGCTTAGCACCGATCAAATCGCTTACATCGATAGCATGTTGTTCTTCTGTTAAAAAAAAAGTTTTTTTATTAAAATAACAAATACTGTTTGCTTAAATAACAGTACTTATAGGTTTTCCATTTAAAAAAACAACAACATATTTTTCAATGAAATAAACGGTTTTATAATTTTACACTAGCCGAGAGTTTTAACGGAATTTTTTTTACCGTTTTCAAGCATATAAACTGTCCACAGCAAAATTAAAGGCAACAGAAGATGCAGCAGTGGTTAAGAGGGGCGATATTCTGCTCTATGAAAGTGATTTAATCCACCCTCCCCCAGTTCATAGCTTCAGTCTCTGTTGGAGTCTCTTGCTTTCATTTACTTACTGAACATGACTATTTACAAAAGCACTTATATCGTATTCGAGTTCAGGATTCATCATTTTTCCCTCTGTGCTACCAGAGCTATAATGATGGCGACTATTTCTAGAATTGCTCCATTATTTTTTAACTTCTTTGAGACAACTCTATGGACGCTATCTTTCATTTTGAGACTGGCATGCTCAAAAAATAATGACAGATATGCCTCAGATGAATATGAAAGGTAAAAAAAAAACAGGCCTTTTTTTCTACAAAAACATTAAAAAGATAGGTTTTTGAAATATTACAGGCTATTAGAATATTTAAACGACACGTTTATGGAGCTAAATCCAAAGAAATTAATAAATAAATATGTAATTCTTTTTCTATCATTCATGTAGCTGTGCTTTTTCGATCATGATGAATCAGCGTTCTGAAAAAAATAATATTAAGAACATGCTTCAAAAAAATTTACAATACTCGTTTACAGTATGAATTAGTCCTCGTGTTCAACGATGTAGATCCATTCCTGATCAAACCTATCGCAAAGCATCCTTTCAGTGCGTGCCCTTCCACTTGCGGCATCAAGGAAAATGGGAACTCAGACTATTTGTCAAAGAAAGGGAGAAATGAGTGCCAGAAGACCAAAAATTCGTCACTTTACAGTCAATTATTTGACAATTTACAGCAAATGTTTGCAGTAGGAGTTAATCCTCGCGCTCAACAATATAGATTTCTCATTCAAGGGATTCATTGCAAGAAGTGTACCTTCAGCAGAATCCCTTCCGACGTGTTATCGAGGAAAATAAAAAGGCACACTATTTGGTAAAGAAAGGGTGAAATGTAAGCCAGAATTAAGCCAGAATTTAAGCCAGAATGTGTCCTTTTATCAATCAAATCCAGAAATAAACAGCCTTCAGACAATGCTTTCGTGGTGCAGTTGCCAACTCTTCAACTAAGAGGATCTGGAATGTTCTCAGCTGCTGTTCCACTTGTGTTCCGGATGCTCCACGCTTAGCTGCAACAGCAATTTTAAGATTTTTGACTTGACACGACTTACTTCATGGCTACATTTTTCATTTTAAAATTGTTAACTCACTGATTTGTATATGTTCAAATGGACAGGAGAGGACTGCTAACCACATTAACAAATGCCCAGCGTTATGTTGTTGTTAAAACATTGAAACAAAAATATTTAGGAGCAAAAAACATAATGACAACAGGCTGGCATTTGTTTATTCAATAATACAGTCGCAGACCAAATTATTAGACACACTATAAGATTTTTATGTAGAATCTTAATTATCAGGGGATACTATACAGCATTATTGTTTTCATGCGGCTGAAACCGGTTTACACTTGTTTTGGGTTCGTGTATCACTTGATTAACATTATAATGCTATAGGTTAAACATAAATACAAATAAGAAGTATGTAAAAATATCTCACGAATAAAAACACATTACAAGTATGTTTAAATATAAAAGTATTGCATATAAACTCGTCAAAAACATGTAATTATTAAAACACTACAGTGCGTGTAATAATTTGGTCTAAATATACTAATATAATACCTAATATAATGAACATTCCATATTTTATTTAATATGCATATTGTCTAATTTATATTATATATTCTCCTACTTAGCCAATTGATACACGAACGTAAACAAGTGCAAACCGGTTTGAGTTGCGTAAAAACAATAAAGCTGTATACATAGATGTAAAACTGTATACATAGATATTATCCCCTTTATTAGTCCCTGATAGTATCACCTGATAACTAAGATTCTGTAAGGAATTTTATAGTGAGTTTAATAATTTCGCCAGGGACTGTATGTCTAAATATTCCATAATTGTAATTTGAATTTATTCCTACTGCAATGATTAAAATTACTTTAATCACCAAATATTAACGGATCGTATAATTTTAAGGATTTAAAAAAAATTAAAAATTGTTTTTCTGAACGAGGAAAATCATCTTGATAAAACCAACATTTAATTCCGAAAATCATTTTTCATTGCAAAGTATACATTGGGAAAGAAAACTGTTAAAGATAAAAATCTTAACTGCATTAAACTTTTTGAAAATTTTCCATCATTTCTCAAAACTATAAAATAATTTAGAGTATCTCATAACAGATAAAATTATATTGCTTCCTAAAATAGCCACCTTTCTCGAATAAATCTTTCTCTTTAATTTCTTATCAGGTTTCTTCGTTTTTAAAAAAAAAATAGTTTCTCCAACGATAAAAAAATCTATATGAAACTTGGGTTTATTAATCTAAAACGTTTTTTGAAAAATATACTCTGCTAAAGGAAACTGTTAATTAAATAAAATTTAGAGTTCGAGAAAATGTTCTTAAATCTCTTGTTTAACCTTCTTTTTTTTTAAAAAAAAAAGATAGTTGTATAAAAAACTGTTAAGAGTCTAATAAACGCAGTCTGGAATTAATTAAATGTTAATTAGAAGCTTCATGGGAGGTAAAGTAAATAGATTAAAACTAATATCGAGTTACGGATATTATTAAAAATTCAATTGGATTAGAAGTTAGCTTTTTTGTGTTTTTGAATTCTCTAGTGTTTTTACCTTTAAATATTGATTTTTTGGAGATAGGAAACATTAAGAAGAAATCCGTGTTGGCTATTAACATACTGCAAAACTAAATGTTTATTTTCCATTTTATTTAAAACCAATTTTTTAAATTAAAGTATGTTTAATCAAATTACTACAGTCTTATTTTCAACATCCTTACGCTTTTTTCTGCTAAAATAAGAAGTTTTGCTTTTATTTAGAATAAAGGATAATGAAAAATTGATCCAGTCAGCATACGGTAGAAAAAATATTGAGCTTAAGATGAAACTATTCCTGTAGGAATATCGCCTTATTGGCTTACCAAGGATATTTTTCTTGAAGAAGAATCTTATATGACTATAAGACCCTATTATACGTCAGATAATGACTTATACTGAGATTTCTTTATTTTACTTTATATTCCAAAATATTTTATTTAATAAATATTTCTTTAAGAAAAAAACGAAAACCCAAGAAACTAAAGAGTTTTCGAAATACTTTTATATGTATATGAACAAAGGTTTTTTTTCTCCTGATATTTAATATTTAAATGTACAATTTATTCCTTTGACACAGAATTTTTGTTAAAAATATTTCTTATAATTTATTCATTATTCTGTGTTAATTTATGTTAAAATAAGTTTAAAATATTCTATTTAGCACTTTTTTGTGTCTATTATGTCTATAGATTCAATTTAGCATTTTTTTACGTCTTATGTCAAAATGTTTGTCTATAAAAGACAGTATAGAACATCGTTGTCTTTTTGTGAGTTACAGGTAAAATCTTCCAAACACGGCTCAAATCCAAACAATAATTTTTTTATTATTTTTAGTTTACACTTATTTGTAGTTATTTAAATTGAAGAAAAACAGTTATTTATAACTAAAATTTCTTTAATTAACATTATCAGTTATGAATAAAAAACATTTTGTACAAACTATTCTTAAGAAATTTTATTTAGTATTAGAGTGTTTTTATAATTAAAAAATACCAAAATATATTTTACAAATAAAAGGAAAAAAAAATCTATCTATAAAAGGAACACGAGTGTCCGTTCTACGTCAAAGGGTTACCCAGTGAAAGCAAGACATATTTTTTTGCAAGAAATTGTACCCAAGTGTGTGTATATATATAGTTTCTACATAGTGTTCTACATAGCTTTTTCTACATTGTCTGCATAGTTTTAATATTTAAAACAGTAATAAACTGAATAAAGTCATTAAATTTTGAAATCTAGACGAAAATCATGGCTCAGTTTCATATTCAAAAATTCATATTCAAACACAAAAAAACGTCATATTTATTTTTTTTAAAATTATTTTTTAATACGGCAAAAGAAGCAAATAAATAATTAATTATTTAAAAAAACGTAACTCATATCAACATTTTTAAGCATTTTTAAAAAGCTCTTTAAAAATATCGATTCACAAAAGACAATTTGGATGCTTAAAAATTTCTTTTGACTCTTAAAATGTTAGAAGTTAAAGCTACAAAGTTTTTTACTGCATATTTTATGACAACTTTTTAGAACTATGTTTAGTGTGCAGATTTAATGACGTTGTAAACTAAAGTTAAGTTTATCGGATGGTATTTTGTACTCGGCTTCAATTTTGTGTATAAAGATTTGAAAGGTTTGTACTATAAAAGTAAAATGCGTTAGGAAGTTAGCTAAAAGTGTTCAAAATAAGAGCTTTATTTATTCCTTAAAAGTCATCCCTTTGATGATATAATTAGCAGATATAATGGAAAAAGCCTTTTTTTTAAAAATAATGGATTTTAATTCGTAAATCAATGTCATTCCTGATAACAATGTATATTTTTTAATGCAGTAATTACGTTTATAAATTTATGTTGCATTAAACATTTTTACGACATACATAACATTTCATTTGGTTTAAATATTCTATACGTAGTATTAATAAGTTGTTATTCTGTATGTTAAAATGGGAAATTGAAATAAATAAAAACTAGGTTTTTCGATACGATAATAGCTTTAAAAAAAACAAAAAAACATGAAAGTGATAATTTTTATTTCTCTAATAATGAACTGAGAAAAGGCGTCTACATTAGGAATTATTTAAGATGAATAAATATGTTGGGAGAGTAGATATCGACTATGTCAACCTTCATCTATGAAAAGGTACAACACCATATGTGAGAGTTTAATAAAATATTTGAATTGGATTGGTGCGAATAAAGTAAAGTCATTTATGTATAATTATTAAAATGGATAGGTTGGGTTACATAATTGGATGTATCTCTGGATATAGTCATGATTAAAAATAGTTAAATGATTGAAATGTCATGAAAAATAAATTAAAGGGCGAAACATATATAAGGTAATCAAATTAAATTAAAAGGGGATGATCGTTAAGGAAAGTGGTAGTACAATGTTAATGTGGGATAACAATAACCCAATAGGTTCAAAGGGTCACAAAGTGTGAGGTTTGAACAAATTGGATGAAATTGTTATCACCAAATTTGGAAAAACAGCGAAACTAAAATAAGTTAGATATTAAAGATAAGAACGATAAAGTTATGCTATATACAGATGCAATTTAACATTTAAGAGAAATGGAATAAGCTGATGTTTCCAATATAAAAAAAGAAAGCATGCCCAAAACAGAATTACAAACTCACCCACCACATACAGTAGAATTTGACGAGAGCAACTAATGAAGAGATGAACACAAATTTTAACGATCGTGAACATTTATTTCAAAACAACTCACAATATATTTAGTGGAAAATTGGATAACACAATTAACATTAGGAATGCCATTTAATAGAAATGGATGACCAGAGAATAAGGAAATAGGAGGTGTCATGCATAAGATTAAAATAAATAAAGCGTGAAATTTAGCTATAGAAAAGATATTCATAGCTAGAAAGCTTAAATTCGAGAGGGTCTTTAATATAAAAAAGACTAAGGGTAAAAATGAAGCTATTAAAATTACAGAAATTAATTTCATAGATTTAATTTAAATTATAGGCTGGCGGAGAAAAAGATGTAAGACATAAATTCCCTTGATACGGACCGTAGTCCGCATCTCGGAGTAAAAAGGTAACCTGCCCAAAGGCTCGAGAGAGAGAATGTATTCAAAAAGACTTAAAAAAACTCCTTAACTGGGGTAGACCAGAAAAATTACGGCCAATTAAATTTAAAGAGGCGGAGAGTTTGAAATTTAAAGGAAAGAGATTGGTTAGTTAGCACCCTAAAATTAAAAGAAGAAAAAGAAAGGCGTGAATAGAGGGCTTGGTTGACTTTCCCCACAGGAAGTGCGGCACGGAACACCGTACAAACAGGAATGGGGGCTAAAACATAATGAAATTTCTATAAAACATCGGCGAAAACTTAATGAATCGCAATGAACACACTATTGGGCAAAATTAATAAACCCATTGAAATGTCTTGAATCTAAACAAAGATTAATAGAGTAAGCACAGAAAAAAAAACGGAAAAAAATCGATTCACTTTATTTAGCTTGAATATCCTCACTTTTTGGTACATAGAATTCCCTAATAACAGTTAGATATTGTTTCAAAAAAAATAAATCTAATCAATCAATAAATAAACTTTAGACATTCCCATAAATAAAACAACATCACCCAGCTTGGCGATCAACCACGATCACAACTTGGCGAAAGTCAAAGGGATATTGTTTCTCAAAAAAAAAAAAAAAAAAAAAAAAAAAAAAAAAAAANAAAAAAAAATATAGGCGTTCCCATAAATAAAACAACAACACCCAGCGTGGCAATCAACCGCGATCACAACTTGGTTAGAGCCGAGGGGCACCCTCAAATATAGTCTAACCGTTATTTTTACGAAATTATATTTGTTAAATGTCTATCGGTCTATCGTCTGTTCGTCTATATTCTGCATTTGCCGTCAAATAAACTATTCTGTTATTTTAAGTTGTGATTCTGATTCGATGACTACCTATTTAGGAACAACTGGCATCGGGAACAGGACTGTTAAATATACGATCGAGTAAGTCTACTCTTTTTAAACGATTTATTCGAGTGAAAATTTGTGCTTTATTGAGAATATGGCTTCAGAAAATATCTCAAAGGGTTAAGGAAAGCTCGAGCAACAAAATCGAAGATTATTCTCTAAAGTTTGCAGCGATTTCGATGAACAAGAGTCTAATTTAAACAGTGAAGACAAATGAATTAAACTTGAACTTACTGAACAAAAAGTAAACTTATTGATAGACACTGAATTGAAAATCAGAGACAATCTTAATGCCAGTGAAGTTGCAGCTAAAGCCATGAATACGTAAATAGAGCTTTACATAAAGCAACGTGCGAGGCTGAATTTGAGCTATCGGAAACCTACGTTATATTGATCATTGGCGTCTCTTAGAACAGATACTTATAAAATTTGCAAGTTCTGAGAAAGGAGATTCTGAATTTGGTTAGAACACTTTGTCAAAAAATACGTTGTTACTTTATCCTAAAATTTAACCTCCAGCTTTTGATGAAGATATAAGAAACTGGCTAGGTTTGAAGGACGATTTCAAAAGCTTGATAATGATCCTTATTTGGATATTTATGACAAATTTTTGTACATATCACAAGCCTTGGGGAAAGGAAGCATTACTGAGGAGTTAATTGAAAGTTTACCTCCAGGTGAAGATAGCTATGAAAAAGCTAAATACCACTTACAATGTATATTTGGAAGACAGGACCTATTGATTTAAGTATATGTGAGCGATCTAATTTCTCTTGCCTGCAGAAAGATTGCTATCAAGGAAAATAACTGAGAGGGTTCTATGATTTGTTGGAGACCTTAGGCGTTAGATTGAGGTCTCCAACGTCTTATATTAATACGAAACACTCCAAGGTTTTGCATTAATGAGAAACACTGGCTGATCCATTTCTACATAAGCATGCATTCCACTTCCATATTCCATATATAGACAAATTTAACATTTTAAAATTTACTGCGTCAATTTTTTATAAATATTTTTCCTAATTTTGCGTATGGATACGTCCCATTCTTCGAATTTAGTGTAACCTTACAAATAATAATGTCTAAGAGCAAGGTATTTCCTGTAAAATAAATACATAGTCATCTGCTTCGTTTGTCGTTGCTTAGAAAGTGAAATAAATTTTTTAAAAAAAAATATTTTGAAATAAGAAACAGTGTTAGGTTAAAAGAATTAATTTTTATCCGTGCAAGTAAAATGCTAAATCATATTTGGTTTCTCATTATAAAAAACTAAATTTAAAGAATATGGTTACTCTCTAATAAATATAATTTAAACTTCATAATATCGAAACTGTAAGAATCGTGTCATCAAAAACAAGAGCTTACCTAAGCAATACTGATAAAGAAGTATATACGATAGACTTAATGTATAACCGATAGATTCGAAGATTCAAATTGGGTTAAATGATTCTGGATTTGTGTGAGAAGTGTTATGAACCCGCAACATTAAATACGAGACATAAGTTTTGTAGAGAAATGTGGATTACCTGATACGGGATACAAGACCATGAATCATACTATTTTATAAACTTGTTGAAACGTATTAAGATTTACAGAAAATTTATAGTTAATGTATTAAAATATATAGTATTTAAAGTGTAAAAAGGAACCGATTTTTGTTTAGGTTTAACCGTACTTTGAAATTAATTTCGAGAAGGATTAACACGCACGATATTCTGGATTAATTTAAAGTTGTTTTAAACTTTTAATAAATTTAAATCTTAATATTCTTCAGCGAGCTCCAAAATTTCAAAGTGCATTATTTATTTACAATTAACTGTTATTAAAATGTGGCGAATTAAAAACAAGCATAATTTATAAAAATTTTGTTCAATAGTACGGTATTTAAGGTTTTAATTGAACCTTTTCTTTTTCAAGTTGAACGCTGGCTATTGTAAAGTCAATTTCAAGAAGGTTAATTTGCATGATAATGTGGTTTCATTTTACATTCTTTTAAAGCATTAGCAAACTTAAATCATGTAATACATTAACGCATTCCAAAACTTTTAAGTGCTTTTTTTTATTTGCAATTAACTGTTATTAAACCATAGTAAACAAATAAAAAACGTAATTTATAAGATTTTTCATAAAAATACTTAATGTACTAATGAGTAAATTCGTTAAAGCGTGCATTTCTCTTAACTAAATTATATTCCATGAAATTATATTTTCTTTTCATTATAGTTTGAAATATAAGAAAGTTTCCAACCAACAAAGCAATTACTAGATGCAACTACATTTAAAGCTTATTTAACTTTGATGTAAAAAGGAAAATAACAGCAAAGATCTCCTTGAAAGAGAAAAATGCAGGGATTTGTGTATGTCTTTACTATTACTCAGACGAAGTAAACAATTTGCATTTGAAAATGTTGGGGAAAAAAAGTTAGAAGCAGGTCAGGAATACAAAAGAATATGTTATTAAGGAAGAACTTTTGTAATAAACTTTCTCTGTTAGGGAAAACTGTTTGTAAAAGTTCCTTTTTGAAAGTTAAGCTTACGCAAATCGCCGCCCGCATTCAATATATTTTGCGGAGAAATATTTATTAGATTTGCGTGGGGAAAAGTTTTCGTGTTTCACTAACGGTTAATTTCGTTCAACAATGGTTAATATAGGAAAAATAAGTTACACGTGTTTCAGAGCAATCATTTACTTTTTAGTAAATTGTTTTGTAGTGAAATGATATTTCTCAAATCAAACTTTTAGATTATGAAAATAAATAGACCTTTATAATTAATTATATTTAGATTATAAAAATAATCAATAATATATTTTTAGATAGTGGTATTTTTAAAAGTATATTTAAAAAGTATATATCAATACACTTAGAAAAAAATGATCAAAACTACCGCAATACTGAAAAATTTACCGTGCTTCTGTTGCTATGTTAATGCCAAAAACCTCGGTAATATTTACCAAAGCATTTTGATAAAATTAACAATAAAATATGGTTTTATAATAAGCAATAAAATTTGGTATTCTTATCATAAATCCTTAGAGCATGACATAAAAACCCATTTATTCGGTTAAAATTTTTTTGTTTTTGTATTTTTTACTAACTGTACAAATTACTAACTGATCAAAACCAGAATATTTTAGTTTTATGAACAAGAATTATAGTTTTTTAGGCAGAAATGCCATTACCATGCAGTAAGGTAATTTTACCAGAGTTTATTTCTCCGTGTATGTTTTATACTCTTGAAGTAGTACTTTCTAAGGTATGACTCAGAGGGCCACAACTAGGTAACTCTACTGATCAGAGAGGTAATAAATTGGTATTTAGTTACCAATTATCTGAAAACATTTATATCGAATTACCAGTGGTTAATTCACTGACCATAAACTTTAAATTTTTTTTTAAATAAGTATACTAGTCTGTAAGACGGGAGAAAAACACTCTTTAAATTTCCTTTTGGATCAAAAACGATGCATATTTTGTTGCTGTAGAGCTGTTTTTCTACATATACATTATATGAAAAAATTTTAAACTATATCTAGACTTTCTAAAATTCCTTTTAGTTCAAAAGGTTTCTGCGATGTCCTGTTTTGCATTTTATGGTAAGGAAAGCTGCTGCTTTTATTTCGCAAAGTTTTGACTTTTACGAATTTTATGATAATGTATACCACTTGAGGGTCAGCGTAGAAAGCATTTATTGAAATATAAGAATGTAACTTAATATTTTCTTGCAGATTAAAAAGCTTATTTTAAAGATTCGTTTTATTGGTTTTTCAGAGAAATACTAACTTAAAGTAAGAAAACTAAAAATTAATTGACTTTAACAACTTTCGTTTTTAAAATGTTTTTTGCTTAGAAAAGCTCTTATGCTTAAAATAAAATAAAACATTCTGATGAGTTAGGATATTCAAATCATCATGGCAGAATGGTTACGACACTAATTATCAATGTTTTTGTAAAGGGCTAGAGTCCTATCCTTAGTTGCAGCTTGACGCCTATCATATCTCAGATTACTGTTATCAGCTAGCCTGGTTATTAAATGTTGCCAGTGTGCAATACTAACAAAATTATCAGAATCATCCCGTTGAATACAAAATTATTAAACTTTAATATCCATGACTGCCTCAAAATATTCAGAATCAAATTATTCTACAGATGATCTACAAATTACTCTACAAATGAACTACAAATGATCGGCACTTTGAGTGCATCATCCGTAAAATCCATTTTATCGTAAAAATTTTATACTGCAATTTTGCATTAATATTTATTACTTCCGGATTCTTCTGTTTTTTTGCGGTAATTATTATTGTAAAAATTACGGTCTATCAGATTTTTCGTACCAAAATATGTTCTGTTAAAAATAGATTTTATGGAGAAAAAAACACCAGTGTTTAAAACTGTCAGTAGTTTTTACTATAATTTGATCCGGAATTTTGTACAGTGTAGATCTCAATAGACAGCTGTGAGAGATTTATTTTTTAAGAAAAGAAAATGTTTTAGAGAAAAATGTGAGCTTAAACACTCTAAAAGAAAACCTCTCACTTTTGACTATTTATTAATCATTGAGGTGTATTTCATAAATTTTGAGAATCATTTTGTCTCGAAATCACGTGATTTGCGACGAAATGCGAACTCTAAAAAACTATGGAAAATGCTTCCTTAACTCGAAACTGCAATGCAAAAGGAAACCGCGTGCATTGAGAGAATTTGCTAACTAGAATGATGGAGCTGGAACGAACACTAGAAGATGGGAAAATAGAGAGATGAAATGAATTGACAGCCCTGTATGGTGGTCAATTAGCGGCATCTACGTTCTAAGAAGACCCAGTTTCGAATTCCGCTTCGCGCATAGGTGTAATTTAGCACCCTGTTCTCTCTACCCTTTTTGTGTTGTTGACACTACATTGATCCATCTAGAAGGTGCTAACGGTAAAGTGATTATTAGAAAATTTCG
The DNA here is from genome assembly GCF_043381705.1 of Parasteatoda tepidariorum. Taxonomy (NCBI): domain Eukaryota; kingdom Metazoa; phylum Arthropoda; class Arachnida; order Araneae; family Theridiidae; genus Parasteatoda; species Parasteatoda tepidariorum. Next base: position 17,417,461 of record NC_092213.1, read on the forward strand.
ATACATTGGGCGTTACGAGTTTTTTTTTTGGGNTTTTTTTTTTGGGGGGGGGGGAGTGAGGAGAGGCAATAAAATGACGAAAGATTTCTTTAATTATAAACGAAATTTATTTTCTCAAAAAAGTGCCGATAGTTATTATGTGGGCTTAGGGGATAGAACGTTCGTCTTCCAATAAGGTGAACCGCGATCGAATTCCAGCTATTGCTTACCGATCCAAATTCTGCACCTGCCTTGCTCCAACAACAGTGACGTAAATTATCCTCAGTGATGGACGGATCATGGGCTAGAGTTCCCTTGCCACGAGGTTTACCATGGGAAGTTTTCGTGATTTCCCTCTGCATGTAACGCAAATGCGGGTTAGTTCCTTCAAAAAGACCTCCGTGAAGGCAAGACTTCTCCCAATACTTGAACCAGGAGTTCCTTTGTCTTCTGGATAGGGTTCAACCTTACAAGGATACGAAGTTGAACAATAGTACTCGTAAACCCAAAAATTAGGTCGGTTTTTCAACGATAAAAATAAAATAAAACAAGATAGTCATTTCGCCACCTTGACGAAAAACTCGTTCAGAGCATACACCAAGACACGATATTGTCAAAAACGAAGAAAGTTTCTTGAAATTTGAACATCCATTTTTTACAGTGAGGTAACACAATTTTTAGTATTTGTCCTTTAAACATGTTTTTTAATTAGGAAAATTCCCTACGTTTAAAATAAAATAAGACATTCAGATAAGTAAAGATCTTCAATCCGTTATGGTATAGTGGGACGGAACTATTATTTTGATGGGCTGAGGTTCGGTCCTCTTCAATGGCAGTTTGAAACCTGAAACTCACCCCGCTTCTGATCGATGTCTATCAACAAGCTAAGGAAGTTAAAATAGCTTGTAGTGATGTCTACCTACGATGATGACCAAGTTGTTAACTTTTGTGTTATGATTTATTTTTATAATTATTTAGAAAAATTGCTTAAAGTAATAAAATTTCATGTGAATGACCATAATGACTTAAGTTTTTTTTAAAATCTTTTTAAGAAAAAATAGTTACTTTGCTGAAAATGAAAAAGAAGCATTTAGATTCATTTCAATCTTCGACGAATATTTATTCGATTGCGACATTAGGTATTCAAAAAATAGATACAAACATTCCCATTATAAAGCGGGAAAATTGATGATAAGAAATAAAATATAATGCCTACGTTTTCTTTTGAATCAAGTGCTTCTTTAATAGTTAAGTTTGCTGGAGCATCATTTTCTAAAATGGATTTTCGACGCAATTTTTTTGAAAAAATATTTGATTAAAGCTAGCCGTAAAATGAAATAACTTATGGGAGGAAATAGCTTGTATTAGGAAAATAGAAATTTCGAAAAGAAATGAAAGTTTAAAGTTTTTCGATATATATATATATATATATATATGATAGAAATCGCAAATACAACCGTGCATTTTAAATATATTGCTTATTTTTTTGTTCGTTATGGTTAAACTTATGTGCCAAAATAATAAATGTTTGGTTTTACTATGAATCATACAATAAATTTTATCACCAATGATATTACTAAAAAATTTCATCGAGTTTAAAGAATTCCAAAAATGAAAATAACTTCATGCCATCATAAAGATAATGTCTAAGCTGCTAAAAATTATTCTACTTAAGTGTACTTACGATGTAGAAGAGTAATTCTTAAAAAGGAAATTCTAAGTTTTTTCTTCTTCATCAGTGGATAAAGAGTTCAAGTACTATTTACTGAAACAAAATACAAAAAAAATGGTAATTGATATTTTAAAAATTACAGTTAAAGAGCTTTAAAAGGGAATATCCAACCAATTCGATAATAAACAGTATAAAATTAATAAACATAAGAAATTAAGAATTTTTATATTTTGTTCTGAAAAATACTTTATCTGTTTTCTGAAAATTGTTACGTTTTAACCATATGATTATAAAACTTTTCAATGTAAAATATGTTAAATATTTATTGTCTTAACTGTTTAAATAACTTCAGATTCTTATTAAGATTTTATGAGGCTCTTATTGTGTAAGAATGATTCAAAATACAAAACTCTCCGTCAAAAATCCCTTTTCAACGATTCGAAAATCACCACCTGTAACGTAGAAATTTCTACTTTCTTCGCTAACGCATAAAAACTAACGAAAGAAGCTACCATTGTGATGAAATAAGTGTACAAAATTCATTCGAGTTTTCGAATGTTAAGTTAACCTAGAGTCCTAAAAATCATTTTGTTGACTATAAAGTATTTTAATATCTTAATATTACTTGCCCAAAAGTTTAAGAAAAGTTTTACCATTCATTAGAGAATAGAACTCTTGGGACTTGAAGACAACCGTCCATCTTTTTAGTGGTCAAGATAAGTGGCACGTTTTCACGAGAGGCATGCCTCTAACGGAATAAGAGGCTCAAAATGGGAATTTTTACTTTTTATAAAAAAATTGCTATTTGCAGACGTATCCAAATTCTAAACAATTTTCTGGTGACTGTCCTCTGAAATTGTTTTTTTTAAATGCACTTTTTAGCTTATTTCGACAATTTAAAAAAAAACAAAAATCTATGTAGGGGAGTGTTGGGTACCCCCGCCCACTTTCAATTTCATATGTATAGAATATTTTTTCAAGTCAATGGGCCATCGGACATTAATTGTTATATTAAAAAAAAAGATTATTTTCAAAGTTTCAATTGTTTATGCAGCTGGTAACATGGTAAATAATAGTTTTAAAAATATGTTAAATGCAGTAGTCATGAAATTAAGAAAAATCGGTTGAATTTTGTGATGAAAATGATAAATGAGGTTTATCTATTGTCAATACATTGGTCATTTTCATTTACACCTGAGAAAACAGTCAAAAAACATAATTTTTGTAACTGGGCGGGGTTATCCGACACATTTTGAAAAGAGCTGAAAAACATGTTTTTTTAAATTTCTATTTTTTTTGGTTTATTCTTTTCGCATTATTTAATTAGATGATAAAACAATAGACACATGCGAAAATATTGATTATTACTCAATATTATACAGAAATATAAGCAATACTCCTTAAGTGGGCGGGGCTACCCGACTCTCCCCTATACGTATATCCCTGCAGTTTTTCTTAAAACTCTCTGTTAAAAGATTCAACCAACAAATTCAAAGGCTTGATAAAAGGCACAATAAGAAGGATAACTAAAATAGAACAAAAAAGGGTTGTAAAAAAGGTGAATATCACGAAAAACGCGTTCAAATCCTGAATCTAGAGTTGACGAAAATTTAAGGCCAATTGAAGTATAGCACGGATTGGCATTGCTGTAGGGAACATAAAAAACACCCCTGGCATCTTAGAGCTTGTCCAGAGATCTTTTTTACGTTGTTTTATACCGAGCAATGACGCTAACAAGCGCCTTTTTGAACAGCTCTTATAAGACTTAAATAAATCTTTATGTAGTTAGCAAGTATCTTCTGTAATATCTTTTGCTACTTTTTTCTTGCGTGACAATGTAACCGGAATTGGTTTCTTTCGCGATCTTCACCCTCTAAACTTGGCTTTTTGCGTCCCGTGTTCAGTAGAATGTTTTTATTCCATTGATGCCTTTTATCATTCCTCTGAATTTGTCTGTCGAATTTTTGAATACCTTGCAAGTGGAATTGAAAAGAAAAAGAATAGTTTTTATAATATCTTGAATATTCGAGGTGCTGTTTCAAAGGTCATACAGCTTTTAAAATAAAATAAAACTAAATTAAATAAGGGTCTTAAAATCATGTTATTATCTTCCATATAAATAGCACATTTATTGGATTTTTCTTGGGGTACTGGATTGGAGATCGATTGTTCTCTGATTCAGGTCAAAATTCGATCTGTGGATAAATGAACGTATAGATGGCGCCACTGAAAAAACAAGAAGCGCACCCTCTGCCTTATATCTGCTCGGTTTCACCAAGCAGGCCTGCTAGTATGGCAATAAAGTGGCATTAGAACCAACCAACCAACATTTATTGGAAAAAAATAGGTGTGCATTAACCGTTTAAATAGTATGAATAGTACATTTACCGTATCAATAGTCTATTCACTGCATAAATATCGAACATAAACAGTAAAAATAGTAAAAATACTTTATAAACATAATACATTTACCGTATTAATAGTATATTTACTACATAAATATAGTGCATTAACCATAAAATTAGAAAATTTACTGTGTAAATAAAGAACGTTTTCCGAATAAAATACTATATATAGTGCATTTTCCCGTATAAATTGTATTATGTCAGCATAAGAAAAGTAACTCACAATTTGTTAATTACTTTCGAACTTAATTTTCTACTCAGATGGCATGATATAATACGGAAATACGGTTTGTAAATGATTTTCTATTTTTGTTATATTTTAAAGAGCATTCAAATATTGATATCCCAAAAAGATCAGAGCAAATTATCCTTTCAGGAATAATTTTTAACATTCACTTCATGACCTATAAATGTAGATTATAAAATTAAAGATATTTTAATGTGACATCGCACTATATTTCTTCACAATATAATTTATGTCATTTTAACGCATAATGACAAATTATTCGGCTGATTGCAATCCTAAAAGCCATATAAAAGCATTAATCTTCTTTGCATTTCAAAAAAACATTAAATTTGTTTTTGTCAAAGACATTTTAAAAGGATCAACAAGCAAGTTTAAGTGAAATAGAGTTCTAGTAGGAAGATAAATATCCCTTTGCTGTCAACAAAGGTTAGCTTACTTAGAAATACATCTTAGCTGAAACTTAACTTGTTGTTACTCAAGTGTGATCGAAAGATTAATGGTTAGAGTCACTTCCAATTTAATGCAACTGACTACTCAAAAATCTCTCCTTCTTTGACTTCTGACTCAAATGGGGAATAAAGGATGACTCTATAGATTCAGAGTCATAGTTCAAGTCAACTGAATTGCTTTCTTTTTAATGCCTGTTTTTGAAACAAACTAATGATACTATTTATCTTAGGAGAAAAATTCATGCTATTAATCAAAAAAGTCTTTTTTAAGGATAAATAATATTTCATTGATTTGTATTTTTTACGTATGAGAAAGTGTGAAATTTAAATTGAAATTGTTAAGCAAAACATAAGTTTTATTCTGAAAATACAGTAAAATAATCGGCAGCAATCTGTCCATCCAATTACCGTAAAGTTTACGTTTTTCAAACCGTTTGCAACTGGTATGGTTAAAAATTCGAGAATACAAAACCGCACGGTCTGTAAACATTTACTACTAGTATTGTTTCTGTAGTTGTTGCATTTATTCGTTGTTCAGTGATGTTAAATCTACTCTAATAAAGTCTAATACTACTCTAATAAAGTCTAACACTACTCTAATAAAGTCTAATGCTACTCTAATAAAGTCTAATACTACTCTAATAAAGTCTAATACTACTCTAATAAAGTCTAATACTAGTACTCTAGAAAAGTCTAATACTAGAGTTGGGTTTGGGAGAAGATTTTGTCTGGAAAGTCCCAGACAATGTAGTATATGGTCCTAGTGGCCTAATGGTCAGCACATTTCACAAAGATTGTAAAAACCTTTTCTCCATTGGAATACGACAGAGATCTGAAATGTCCACTGATAAGCCTGGTGATAGCGGTCTGGCCCCCGTCTTCAAAACTTAACTGATAAAGCGCCCCAGGACACTTTCCCTAGTACCATTGGTGAACAGGTGGGATGGTCCAAGAAGCATTTTCAGCTAAATTAGCTCTTGAGAACAGCTCCAAATAATTTAGTGAATCAGGCGTGTCCAACGACTCTCTCTTTTTTTCCAAAGAAAGAGGAAAGAGCCGCCCCCTTCTCTTGCCTAGTATCTACCTTCTTATTACCTAGTATATCAACGTGGGATGGTTTTCCATTGGAAGTACAATTTACGAAAGGACGAAAGAGTCTCTAGTTTGTTAATAATAGCGCTTCATGTACTATCAACCACTTAATGCCATTTAGAAAGGTGCTGAATAATTGTTTCTAAACCGTAAAAACCAAATTTAACCGAACATTGGAGTTAGGCTTTTCAGATAATGTTAGACTTTTCATTAGGTAATGGACATTCGAGTTCAATGCTGCAGTCGAGTTGGGTTTTATCAAATGAACCGTAAAATTTGTGCTAATTAGTTTATCTGGTGGAGCCATCTATCATAAGAAATGGAAAATATTAGGAATTTTGTGTTGAGCAACTCTGGGGTGCTGTCATCTATATATGATTGAGAGTTTCGTATTTCAAAGGTATAGAGTCACCAATTGAAGAGTGCAGAACACTCGAAGCTCTATATGTTTTGAAGGAATGAAAGATATATTGTTATGTCAGCAGTGGGATTCGAACACGCCGTATTATTGATATGATGATAGCTATTCACAAATAAGCCCTCCTGGCTATAGTATGTACACAGCTGCAAGGATAAGCGGCTTTAAAAAGTGGCCTAGTTGGCGCGAACAAAATTCTGGTTGTTTAACCGTATTAGAGGAAAACAGTCAATAAGCGATTTTTCCTGTCGTTAACAACTTGAACACCATCTTTTTTATAATTGTTTGACTGCTTTGGTTGAAAAGGGTAAAATAACAATTAAATAAATTGCTAGTTCATCATAGCTTTCGAGAAATTTCCAGGAGTAAAATATATATTGTTTTTAAATAGGTACGATTAAAATCTTGTAATAGCTTTTATTAAATAATTCTTAAATATCCATATAAAAACTGCCATTTGATTATATTATAAGTATTCCTGAGATAGGTATTGCACTAATTAATTTGAAATTTGACAAAAACTAAAATAAATTGCAACCAGTAATTTAACTTACCATGTTTAATTATTAGCATTTTTTATACACAATATTGAACATTTATTTATCTATCATAGGTAGAATACCTACTACCAAAACTATGGTGGTGCATCAGCAAAAGTACAGTTATTATCCCATCTAAGAACGAGAGATTATGAATGCGTTTATGGATATTATAACAGGAAAAAATTTCTTCTGCATGATAAAAATATCCTAATATATTTCACGATTATTACGATATTTTTCAATATAATTAATTTAGGCCGGGATAGCCTGGTCGGTAGGGCGCTGGGCCCAAGTCCAAGAGGTCATGGGTTCGATATCCTCGCCGGCCGAAGACTCCCCGTGTAGTAAATGGTGACTGATGCACGCTAAATCTGTCGAGTCTCAAAGTCCTCCATGTTCCCATAACAAATCAATACCTCTGGGGGTACTGATCCAGGAGTTTCCTTGTCTTCTGGATTGGTTCAAAATTACAAGGCTACGGAGTTGAACATTAGTAGTCGTAAACCCATTAAATTGGGTCGGCTGTTCAACGACGGTTATAAAAATATATATATATATAATTAATTTAGAGCCGCGATGGCTCAGGGAATAGAGCGTTCGTTGTCCAATGAGACGTATCGGGTTTGAATCCCAGTCTATACGAATTCCGCATCTGGCTTGCATCGACCACAGTGCTGACGTGAGAAATCCTCAATGGTAGACGGATCACGGGTTAGAGTCCCCTTGCAGTCAGGCTAACCGTGGGAAGTTCTCGCGGTCTTCCTCTCCATGTAACGCAAATGTAGGTCAGATCCATCAAAAAGTCCTCCACGAAGGCAAATTTCTCCCGATACTTGATCCAGGAGTTCTCTTGTCTTCTGGATTGGGTTCAAAATTACAAGACCACGGAGTTGAACATTAGTATTCATAAACCCATAAAATTGGGTCGGCTGTTCAACGACGGTTATAAAATAAAATAAAAATATAATTAATTTATTTATTTTTCATAAATTTAAAACTTTTCTTTTTATTCTGCGGAAAAAATTTCGCCTATTTTAATACCAAAAATGATGGCAACTACTTTACCCCTAAGTGGTGCTCCACTACACTAAGAAAAGAAATAAGAATATTCACTGGTATCGTGCAATATCTAAGGTGTTCTAATACACTACTTAGTGTAAAATATCCGATTTCATGTCTGTTATTCAGTTACCCTAAAATTTATAATTAAGAGTAAGAATTACTAAACTCGGATGTTGTTTCAGCATAAAGATCATCTGGAACATAAGGATCGTACGACCATATGGATCATACATAAATATCATATCATATTAAGGATAAAAAATGTCCCCGCATCAAAATTCTTGAGAAAATTATTATAGAAAACGTTGGATTAAAATTATAGAAAAAATTGATCAACATAAAATATCGAGATAGCTATCTACTTAATACATAATAATACAAACATTTTATTTGAATATCTTACCTGTTATTGAGAACTATTTTAAATTTCAAGACATATGTAATTTACTATAAGAACCAAAAATGTTGTTGAGCCCGTTGCTTAATAACCTAATCGTAAATAGCCTGTTATTTGTTGTCTTTGACCATTAAGACAAGTGGTGCGATTGTTCTTGTTTTCCAGGGACGTTATCTATGGACCAGAAATCGACTTCCGCCTATCCCTATATCACACCTGTTTATAGGGCGGACCCATTCTTCCTTCCACAGATCGTAATTTTAACCTGAACCAGAGAACGATTAGTCTCCAATTCAGTATCCCTTGAGTCTTAATTTGCAGTGGTATCATCATGATTCAGTATCTTAATTTGCTGTTGGAACACGGAGGACTTTTTGACCCAACAGATTTAGCGTTCACCAAGTCATCATTTACTACTCGGGGAGTTTTCGATCACCTGGATTCAAACTCCCGTTTTCCCGAACGTGAGTCCAGTACCCTGAAAACCAGGCTATCCCAGCCTTGTTATTTGGTGATTTAAATAAGTAAATATAACTAATTGAACTATTGGAAAATGTATTTTCAATTATACAAATTATACTTCCCAGATAGCAAGCAACTTTTACTCAAACGTTGTATCTTCATTTTCATTTGCTTAGGATAGAAGGGTTTACTAATATACATTTTTTTTACGCTTGATATGAATAGTAGTACGCCAAACTTGTTTCCTTAAATATTAAATAAAAGGGCAAAAAAATATTTTTTTTAAAAATCTCACTTCTTGGCTTCAACTGTAAAGCTTTATTTCATTTTAGCTTTGTCCTGGTTCACAAATTTGACACTTTGCCTGAGTAGAAAACTTAATAACCAGACCAACCACCACTTTTAAAGTGTTAAAGAAAGTATATAAAAACCTGCGCAAATAAACTTTTGTTGCAATAATGGTCATAAAATCTCAACTAAACCATGAGATGGTGAATTTATCAACGGCTTCCTACTCTTCAATTGCGAAGAATGATTCATGTTCATGCCGATTTCAAATCGTTTTTTTAGCCTTGTTTTATATAGGCAGATTCTATCTCAATATATAAGAGTTGTTTATACAAATCTAATGTGAACTTTAGAGCGCATAAACAAGCATAGTTAAATTTAACATTGCATTACGCTTGCATAGTATACTTGATAATCATTCGTTAATCATTTCAAAGCCTTGTTGAACTTTGCAGTAAGGGTTGGTGCAGACATTTGAATCCACATTACACTGCTATCAAGATTTTCTTATAATCAACTATTAACTTAATCAACTAAAAATCTTAAATTATTTACTTGCTAATCCTTATATCATCCTTAATTAACCATTGAATGGATCTCGCATGAAACTGACTTTTATTTTTCTTTTAACTCTCAAAATTCAAATCAAAAGATTTTAAAATAAATATTTTTGAAGAAAAATTTCAATTTATGATCCCCATGTTAAAATGTTTCATAACGTTCATAATGTTATAAAAATACAAAATGTTTTATAAATAATAACTTCACTAAAAAGACATCCATGCGAAAAGAAATAACATTTTAAAGGAAATGCAATTAAAGATAATTCATAAGAATAAGTAAAAGTGTGTTGTTTAAAAGAAACTTAAATTGCTGAAAACATTCCAATTGTCAGAAAATTTAAAAATGAAATATCATTACTCCAGAGAAATCAAGTGTTTAAATCTTTTTAAAAGTAACAACATATTGTCATTGATAACTCATAAAAATAATTATTTAAATACATGCGAAACCTTTAAGTTTTTCTTTTAAGTTTTGATTCCTGAGAAACATTGAATGGCTTATTTCATCACAGTTACAACTGAGTTATAGTTCAGTCAATACTTCTCTAATTATGTTTCAAAAATGGATATGTTTAAAACTTTCATTAAATTTTAATGGGTTGAAAAAAATACTGACATTTTTGAGAGCTTGAGTTCATATCAAAGTGATTATTTTGATCAGTTTGAAAGTGACTACTTTTTATAATTTGTTCTTTTCATGTCTTCTTACTTGTTAGGGTATAAATTTTCTGTGAAGTGTTTTGGAGCAATTTTAAGAAGAGTTTTTCAAATTGGTTTGATAAAAATACCCAATTACATTAAATATTCCAGTCATTTTGCTTTAATGCTTGAATTTTTAATTTTAACTGTTTGAAGTGGATTTTTCTTGAGAAAATAAAAATAAAATATGAAAGTGTTTTTAAATAATTTTTTTTTAAAAATTAAATGCAATCATGATATTTTTTTTATTTTATATTCCGGCTTAATTTGAGTAGTTGTTGTTTTAGATGTAGTTCATTTACGTCGCTCTAGAGCTGCACAATGGGCTATTGGCGACGGTCTGGGAAGCATCCCTGAGAATGATCCGAAGACATGCCATCACAATTTTGATCCTCTGCAGAGGGGGTGGCACCCCTGCTTCGGTAGCCCGACGACCTGCGCACGAAGTCGAACACTTTACGGTAGCACAGTTTAACGAGGACCAATACCGCACACCCTCGGTCCCTCCGCAGACTAATCCAAGTGGACACTCACCCGCACACTGACCGCAGCCAGTGATGCTTGACTTTGGTGAACTACTGGGAACTGTGTCTTAACGATCAGTCCACTGCGGGACTTTTAATTTGAGTAATAATTCCATTTGTAGATAAAGGCTAGGGTAGCCTGAATGGCAAGGCGCTGGGCTCTTGTTTGTGATAACGGGAGTTCAAATCCAGCCAACCAAAAATACCCCGTGTGGTGACTGGTGCACGTTAAATCTGTCTGGTCACAAAGTCCTCCCTGTTCCCATAACAAATTATACTTTTGGGGATACTGAATTGATTTTTTTATGGTTCAGTTCAAAATTACGGATGTGGATGAATGTATGAATGGGTCCGCCTAGAGCTCGAAAAACTCAGAAATTTCACTCGTCCTTGAGGACGGCTTGTCCAACAATGTACCCGTCCTCCTTTGAAACTAACCCGTAGCTTCTGAATAAATAAATCTTATTTATAACAAACATTTATATAAATTGTACAATTAATTAGTAGTTACTAGGATTACAAATACTAGGATTACAGTAATAAAAGAATACAGTAATAAAAGATATTCAATACAATACAGTAATAAAAGATATTCAATACAATACAGTAATAAAAGAAATTCAAGGTTACTAATAGTTACTACCTAGCATTTCTTTTATGAAATAATTTAAATGACAAAGGTCAAGTTATCTGTAATGTCAATTTATCCTAGGGTACTGCTTTTTTTATATGAATCAAATATGACGCTTGCCAGTTCCACAATCAAGCCAATGATTGACAGAGGTTTCTGCACAGAAATCTGAAAGGGGTTTTCCATTTAGGTAGATGTTCATAATTGCGTATAGCGCTTCTTGTTTAAGACCAGTACGCAATGTGTTTTTTTGTAAGTTCATTGCTGAAAAGCCCCTTTCTAGCGCTGCAGTACTCCCAGGCAGAGAAAACATCAATTCCACCATGTGCAGTATGTTGTTGTATTTCTAGATTAGAGGGTCATTTTAGAAGTGAGGTGCTAGACTCTTATAAGATAACAAAAAATGAAAATGTATCACTAACATTTACGGGAAAATGGCCGTCCACGCGGACGTCAGATTAGAGAAATTCGTTGTCCGCAGGGAATATTTGACCGACGAGGACGGGCGGCTTTTCGAGCCCTGGGTTCACCCTATGAAAGGGTGTGACGAATGGGTGAGGCAAAAGTCGAATACTTGGTCATAGATGGCGCCACTGGAAAACAAGAACAATCGTACTCTTTGCCTTAATGGCCAACGGCAACAACAACAACTGCATTTGAAGAAATAACATGTTGTTTCTTGTTAAAAATATTTTAGTTTTGAGTAGAAAGTTTTAGTTAAAATCGGACTGAAAAGCGGCTTCGAAGGAAACTGTTTTAAACAAATTCAAGCTTCCTTTTTATTTAAAGAGTTTTAATGGATGTTAATTCAAAAACGTTGCTCAGTTTTTAATTTTATAGTCTCATAGTAGGTTTTTATTTCTCTAAAAAACTGCTCTTTCTAATAAGTTTTCGTTTTAAGTTCTAAATCATGTATACATTTAAATTCATTTATATTTTTGTGAAAATCAAGAAAAAACTTTTAATGCCGGTTTTCACAAAACTTCTTGTTTTCATGTTCATTCGTTCTCATATTCAATTCAGAAGAGGTGCTTGAAATGTCCATTTGTTTACAAGAATATCTCAAACAATTTATACAAATTTTGCAAAAAAATTTTATTGAGTGCTTTTCGACACTTTGGTTTTTATAGAAATAATTTTTTAAACATTATTTTGAGCTACACGAAAAGATTGATTAATCATGTTAGTGACACGGTTTTTGTAGCTGGGAGTTTAAAATTAATTTTTCGTAAATTGGGAGCACTTTCTTTCGATTGCATGGTAAATGATTCTTTTCATAGTTTGTATGAAGAATTTATTGCTTAGAAAAAGAAAGTCTTAAAAAATTCGTAAAGTTAGAAAGAGTACTCTCTTTGAAGACTTAGTTAAGATAAATTTCCAAACTGCTATCTATTTCCAAGGTTCGAACAGACGCATTTCCGTTGAATCCTGTATTTTAAATCCAAAGAAAAGATTAATGGATAAACTTGTCTCCAATTTAATGCGTTTGAATGTATTGAACGCCTTTCTTGTTTGATATATAACTTAAAAGAAAATTGATGATTTTGAGATGAATTGCATCTATCCAATTTGAATGAGTTGAAAGAATTTGATCATTTGTTTATGCCTTCAAATTGTATTTATTGTTAAAATATAGCATACACAGAGGGTAGTAAAAATCGAATTTAAAATATTTAACTCAGTTCAACTCCAATTATCTCTTTTTATTTAACGTATTTCTCACACTTTTTTCCCCTTTTTTCTGTATTAATTTAGGATTAAATAAGTGAAAAATATTACATTCAGCATTTAAATTTCTGGTTTTGAAATGCAGTATGAAACACATGTGGCTTTTTCTGTGTTAAATCTAAAATCTCCTAGACACGGCTTACTTCTGAAGAAAAATTCTTCAAATTCGTATTTATTTGCCGTTATTTAGATCTAATAGAAACAGTTATTCACCATTGAAGTTTCTTTAAGGCTGTTTTTCAATGGCTCCGTTGCTATTTTAAATTATGCTTTTTTTGTGAATAATATGCTATTTGCATAACTGCTATGAAATTGCAACTGTTACTCAAGATTGTTAAGTCAAAGTTAACTTATATAAAGCCAGCGCTGACAAAGCATACTTTGAAAATGGCGGAAAACGTCAAGATAAAGAAGCATTTTTGCTCTGATTTTACATTATTTGAAAACTCACTCCGATGCTGCATTATTCGGCCTCATAAAATTTTTTAAAAACTGAGATTAAGGCAATGTTTTTGATAATTTTCATCTGAGTGGAAAAAATGTCTCCAAAATGGCAATTCTTAAAAAGTTTAATATCTTTTAATTTGACGAAAAATTTTATATTTAAAATGCTGATTTATTCAGTACAGCGGGAGAAAATTGAGAGGTGAGTTAGAACACATCATATAGAATGAGTATTGCATAGAATACCTTAATCATATGTTTCCATGCAATATACATTCCTTATGCCGAAATATCATTGTGCACAGTTAAGAGAGCTTCCCTAACATGGACTCTCTATTATTGAGCATGTTATTCCGGATCTTTTATTTATCTAAAATGCAAAATGAATGAATGTAAAAGTTCGTGAATAAATGGGTCATTTTACATTACTGACTTACATACCATTTCACCATTAAGTATCGACTTATAAGGATTATTATTGCTTCAATGTTGAGAAAGGATTTAAATATATGCAAAGTCATAAACTAATCGAAGCCTTCAGTACTTAATATGCAGATCTGTAAAATAATTATTAAATATACTGTTATAAACTATGTATACACCTATAAAGTTATTGCTTCCAAGTTTAAAAGTCACCTCATAAAGTGATTGCATATTCCATCATCATATTTCGTTGAAGCTTCTTCAAACAAAACTTTTACAAAACTTTTCCATAAGCTAAAAAGTAAACAAAACTTGGGATGCGAGTGAGGCCAAAGAGTTAAAAGAGAGTGTCTCCCAAAGAATGACAAAAGACCATTAAAGCAAAATGTCTAGTAAATTCACGCACTAGACCATGACAGAGTTGCTCTAGGAACCATTTTCTGTCCAAGTGCTTCAGTTCCTATGACAAATTGGAGCAGACAAGCGGCAGGGAAGAAGAGAAATCAAATATTCTTTAAGCATATTGTATTTTTTAAATTCAAGAACTTTGTTCTAAAAATATAACGTGAAAATGTTTTTCCGAGAAAGTTTAAGAAGAATATACCTCGTAGTTGTTTTATTTTTTGGATCAAAGTCATCACGCAGTTACATTTTAAGTTTTTTAGAAATTCCAGATAACATATTTTGAAATAAATTTCGTATAGGGCAATATATGGCTTAAACTACAGAGATGTGTTTTTAAAAGATATGTTTTTCTCTCCACTATTTCAGAAGGTTAATAATTGTTACAAATATTGAAATGTGTGCATATTGATTTTATTAAAATGAATAACAAATAAAAGATCTTAACGCTTTTCTTTTTTCATCTTTTTATACATTTTAAAATTTGCTTTTAGTTCATTCTCGCATATATGGTGAATATCAATTTAAATCGTAACCGTTTATTGCTTTGTCTTCAATAATGAGAAAAATTGAGTTACAATATGTATGTGTTACCGGCAAAGTATGAAACGCCGGCATTATATAGAATGACTAGGCATTGTATATAATGCCTGATGTTTTTAGTATGTAGTGTATTCCCTGTGTAGGGTATACCCTACATTGATGTTTTTTTAAGGTCAAGTGCCACTGCCCGGTTTACATTTGCCCGGTATACCCTACACTGATGTTTCTTCAAATCTATCGTCAGTAAGTATTAAAATATCGAATAAATGTAATTATATCAGCGAATAAATTAATATCAAATCGGATGTAGTAAATATTTCGGGCATTCACCAAAGCGACTATGTGATTGTCAACATTCACCGGTGAAAGGCAACAACCACCGATTTCGGTCATTCACAGTAACATGCACATTATTTACATAATAGCCTCATCAGGACGTTTATTTCATACTTTGCCGGCTAGTTTTAGACATTATATACAATGCCTAGGCATTCTATATAATACCGGATAGCATACTTTGCCGGTAACATATGCACTAAAATTTTGGGCCTTTGCTCACTGATTCTCATACTTCCCATACATCATTGATTTTTCTCAGATGTCGATATATTTCTAAAAAATGCCATTATGTTACTGTTTGTCGTGTTGTTTCTAATGACGCGTGTACAAGCCAGGCTTTCTAGACAGTGGCCTTTTTGGAAATTAACTAAAGAAGGTGTGCCTTTCGGTTGACAAGAGAGCACCGCAACGGTGAAAGTACGTCTTAGCTCAGAACTCCACAAATAGACGACAGAATCACTCATCCTTTTGGTCAGTTCGTCAATTTAGACATAGATCTGAGTTGGAAGGAAATTTTTCTCTAGATGCCAGCATCTAAGGTACAGCTCAGCGACCAACCACAGGAGATTCGCATCACCGATTTTACGAGTACGTATATCGCATGTCCTCGGTGGGTCTTAGTGGAGTCAAAGATCCAGCCACAGTCCTTCCAGGCGTGCGTCCAATTATCTAAGGAGTTGACCATCATAGTCCTAAGATACACTAAAAGATATAATTATTACAATATCACATAAGGTCATTTTATTAGTTTTGTTAAATGTAACGAAACGAAGGATTACCTGGATTTTGAGAAATAACCATCTGTATTTGAAAAAAAAAATAACAACTTAGGAATACAAAATACGTGACACAATTAGGATAAAATAAAAAAGTAATTTTTCTCGTTAACGATATATTACGATTAATTCTTATACCGCTAAAAATATTTTAAAATTGAAACGGCTTCTGTATCTCTTGAAATATTCACTTTCTTATATTTTTAAAAGTATTCAATATAAGCGTTAATACTTATACAGAAGGCTCTCAATTGACCCGAGTCCGGTTGTTTGGGCTCTGGATTATCTGGAACGATACTTTCCCCCAAAATAAAAGAATGAATAGCTCTAATTTTTTAAACTTGCCCGTTATTGGAATGGCATGAACACCGCTATAGCTTTCTCAAAAATGAGGAAGCTAAGTAAATTTTTCTAAGATTTAAGAATAGACTGTTCTAAAAGTTTAGAATATTCGACTAGTGAAACAATGGGTTAATGAAGATTTGACTTTTATCTGGAATGTTTTGAAATCATATGTGACGATGATATTTTACGAGAGTCATTTGTTCGAAAGAAGCAAAATATTTTTAAGACTGTACAGAAGGTGATCTTTTGATTCAATTTAATATAATTACATAATAATTTTACAATTTCTATCAACTTTTCTATCAATTTGAACTGGAAAAAAATGCTCGTGTTAAGTTTATAAATAAACCTAGTAAAATTTCTACTATTCCTTCAGATTTTAGTTGGCTGCACCGTGGGCAGCATAATATGTTTTTTGCTACAAATATGACCGTAATTAATTCTAAAATCATCAATCGAGGGTAATATTTCTTTTATTTGATTGAACTCTCTGTACATTTTCCAATACATATTCACAATTTAAATTTTTAAGTCATTTTAGTTTTTTCACAAAGCAAAATGAAACATAATTTTTAATCCCCCCCCCAAAAAAAAACATTGGGGATTTTGCTTATGATTTCTTAATCCAGAGACGAAAAAAAAGGAAGACTTGAGTAATGCTCTGTCAGATTTTTAACTAATAAAGAAATTGTCAATTGAGCATTTTTGCTTTTGACTGAAATTTATTCAAGTGTAGTTTCAAAGATATGTATTTTTTCTTTTTTAACAATACGTTCAAGTTGTTGATAACTAAAACTTCGAAATGCGTAACGAATTATTAACTTACATTTAAAGAATATAATTAAAAGAATATTGGAAAAAAGCACTTTATATACTCTAATGAGATTATTTTTTCAAATGAATATTCAGAGAAAAAAAGTATTTTTTGTGAATATTTAGGTTTAAGAAGATTAAAGAGACATAAATTTTATTATTTTTTTTAATTTACAGACTTAAAAAAAACTCATACCAGTTGAAAATAAGCTAAAATTATTTGAAATATTTAAATAAAAGTACTTCTTAAAGCATTCTTTATTTTAAAAAGGAGTAATTTTAAAAACAGTTAATCTTCATTTTTCTATTTTTTTTAATTTTTAAAGACAAGTATAATCAAGAAAAACAAATAACGTAAAGAAATTTGGATAAGAAGATTATACATTTTTTTGTAGCTATTATTCAATGGATTATATCTATCTTACACACTAAGAATAGATGAATGCTTTAACGAATTAAAGGTTAATGAGGCTCAAACGCTAACTTCTTTTTATCTTGGTGTTTTTTTTTCCTTGAATCGTAAGAAAACTTTACCAAAAAAAGAGTAATCATGGCTTGACAATATAGGGATTAATTTGTCAATCAATGCTTGATTAGGTAGACAGAATGAAGGAACGGGAAAAGGCATGATTACAGTTTTTACGTTCTTGTAGCATTCGGGGTGCTTTTTTATTATATTCGGATGCTAAAATAGAATTTATACAGATGTTTAAGAATAAAAAAAGGATTGCAGATCAAAAAATGCGTTTATAAAGTAATTTATTTAAAGAAAACTATCAAATAATTCGGAAAAATATGGATCTTAAACTTATATAAATCTTATTATAAATCTTTTTGTTTTAATGATAATTAACGTATAATAATGATAATAAACGTATGATGATAATTAGCGTATTCCATTCAGAGAAGTTCATTTCAAGAGTTAAGGTTTTGTTGATCTAAGTATGGCTTTGCACATTTGATGGTGGTTTTGTACAATTTTAGGGTGGTTTTGTACATCTGATGATAGAAAATACTATGACAAATATTGCTGTACTGCGTCCAGCAGGTAACGACTGTTTAGCAGATAACAAATAACGACAACTCTCAGTACATTCGCCTGCTTTTTGAATTTCCCTTTATATTACGCAATTAAGTTAAAAGGGATGGTCAGTCATTATTTGTAAAAAGTTATTATTATTTCATTACCTACATATTTACATATTTGTTAAATATTTGTTATCAATATTTTAGCCTTTTTCAATAACCGAAGTGAAATAATTATTATCCAATGGGAAAATAGATGATATTCTAGGTTTTTAACGTTCGCATATTTTTCGACTAGATCAACTCATTTAAAAGACCAACTTCAACACTAAAATCACAAATAGCGAGTTATAATTATTACTAAAATTAGGCTAATGTAAGTATTGGTTAAAAAGAAGCATAACAACATAAAAAAATTCGATGGTAATTTCGGAACTTTTAGGAGTCTGTTGTTTCCTGACTGAGCATTTAAATTTTGTTTTCCCAGCATGCAGTTTTGATGTTTTGACACAATATTGGCAGTATTTTTAGTTCGTAATTGCTGCCTTCATGGCAATTTTTATATAAAAATTTTTTTCAAAATAAGAAAGATAATTTTGTGATGTCTTAAAAACGTGTGTTAGCTGGAATTGAAAACCGATCTAGCCCATTTGACGTCAAGAGCACAAAAGTCAATTGATACAGTTTACAATCCATGCTATAAAATTTCATGGCGTTGAACCTCTATATTAAAAAAATGATAGCAAGCGATGACAATAATGCGATCACCATATATTTGCAAACTATAAGTTAAAAGCTGACAGCATCACTGACAGCAAGCTCAGCTGATTCAAAAAAAGAAAAACTTAATAAAATTAGCAAATTTTTTCAAAATGGTATTGAATTTGTAAAATTTGATTCATACCAGACTTTTCATTTTAGTGCTATAATCAATACCATCTGATAAACAACAATAAAGAAACAGGAATAATTAAAACCTGTGTTTTTATTAAAAAAAAGGCATGAGAGGAAAATAATTAATTTCAGTTAAATATTTTTATTCTCCTATTACTTTTTTCTAGAACCTTCAGGAAATGAAACAATAAGAAAATAGAAATTCAGTCAAATTCATAACACATTTATTTTCTCACTAAGTTTATCTACTGGAAATGAAACCGTTTTGTGATCCCGAAGAACAATTGAAGTTAAGTTCACTAAAAAAACGATACCGTTGTCATAGCAACGTCAATTTCATTTGCTCATGCAAGCAGAAAAAGTTTTTTAAAAATGTTTTACTTATTTCAAAGAAAGAAACAAAAGTTTAGATTAAGTTACCAGAACATTTAAATTTTCTTTCAGATTTCCTTATCATTTTTTCTTCAAATGTTTCTAATTTTGATGAAAGTAGATATTCCAATTATCATTAAAATTCAGATAATCACTGCACATATGTCTCTGATAATATTAGGCTACCTCTTTGTATCTGCATAAAAATATTTTTAATTTACATATATATATATATATATATACACTGGTTATCATAAATTAAGGAAAAATCACAAAAATAGCGATAACTCTTTCAAAAGTAACGTTCTCACTGCAAAATTTGCATATGTTGTCCACTAAGAGTAGCTGAGTAAAATTGCAATATGCAAATTAGTGGCGCTGCACTCGGCTTACGTCATCTNTTTTAGTTCGTAATTGCTGCCTTCATGGCAATTTTTATATAAAAATTTTTTTCAAAATAAGAAAGATAATTTTGTGATGTCTTAAAAACGTGTGTTAGCTGGAATTGAAAACCGATCTAGCCCATTTGACGTCAAGAGCACAAAAGTCAATTGATACAGTTTACAATCCATGCTATAAAATTTCATGGCGTTGAACCTCTATATTAAAAAAATGATAGCAAGCGATGACAATAATGCGATCACCATATATTTGCAAACTATAAGTTAAAAGCTGACAGCATCACTGACAGCAAGCTCAGCTGATTCAAAAAAAGAAAAACTTAATAAAATTAGCAAATTTTTTCAAAATGGTATTGAATTTGTAAAATTTGATTCATACCAGACTTTTCATTTTAGTGCTATAATCAATACCATCTGATAAACAACAATACAGAAACAGGAATAATTAAAACCTGTGTTTTTATAAAAAAAAAAGGCATAAAAGGAAAATAATTAATTTCAGTTAAATATTTTTATTCTCCTATTACTTTTTTCTAGAACCTTCAGGAAATGAAACAATAAGAAAATAGAAATTCAGTCAAATTCATAACACATTTATTTTCTCACTAAGTTTATCTACTGGAAATGAAACCGTTTTGTGATCCCGAAGAACAATTGAAGTTAAGTTCACTAAAAAAACGATACCGTTGTCATAGCAACGTCAATTTCATTTGCTCATGCAAGCAGAAAAAGTTTTTTAAA
Organism: Parasteatoda tepidariorum; assembly: GCF_043381705.1. Lineage (NCBI taxonomy): Eukaryota > Metazoa > Arthropoda > Arachnida > Araneae > Theridiidae > Parasteatoda > Parasteatoda tepidariorum. Next base: position 17,438,138 of record NC_092213.1, read on the forward strand.
AATGTTTTACTTATTTCAAAGAAAGAAACAAAAGTTTAGATTAAGTTACCAGAACATTTAAATTTTCTTTCAGATTTCCTTATCATTTTTTCTTCAAATGTTTCTAATTTTGATGAAAGCAGATATTCCAATTATCATTAAAATTCAGATAATATATATATATATATATACAGTTGTTACAGGATGTATACATATATGTTGTTACAGGAGTTGTTCAAAGTCTCACACGCTTGCATCTTTTATCCTGTTTACAAAGACGTAAAAGCGATTTCGGGACGCTTGACGACGCTGTGTTTGATTGTGATGTTTGCCGAAGCGATTACAATCAGCTCTAGATTCTCTTTGCGTCAACAGGCATCGTATAAACTATTGATGTAAGGCAAAACCTAGCTATAATACGTAGGACATGTATTGGGTCCCACATCAAAAATTCACTTCTTATTGTATTATCAGAGAGAGCATACGTTTATATCTTGTTTTATTCCAACAACGTGGTTTGTGTTCTATGGTACGTTTTCATCTTGATGCTTTTATCCCACCTCTGAATTCGTNGCGTCAACAGGCATCGTATAAACTATTGATGTAAGGCAAAACCTAGCTATAATACGTAGGACATGTATTGGGTCCCACATCAAAAATTCACTTCTTATTGTATTATCAGAGAGAGCATACGATTATATCTTGTTTTATTCTAACAACGTGGTTTGTGTTCTATGGTACGTTTCGTAGCTTGAAACAGTTTATATGAAGCTACCTATTTTGATTCTGATTAAGAGGACTTTAAGTTACATTAATGTGCTCTTAGTATCATCATAGACAGAAATAAATTCGAGATGTAAGGATATCTTTTTTTTAACGAAACTACCTGTTTTTAATCACTATAATAGGGCTCTAATTTACATTAATAGTGTTCTTAGTAACAGTATAAACAGAAAACGATTCGAAACGTATGGGTATCATTCTCTTACGAAGCTACCAAATTTGAATAACTGTAACAGATTTAATTTGTCTTAATAGTGTTTTAATTATGAGTTCTTTTAGAAATATATCCTAAATATATGGATGTCTTTCCTTATATAAGACTGCATGCTCTGACTTAGTACTAGAAGACTTTAATTTAGAATAGTAGTGTACTTACTAATCTTTACTCTTTTCACAGCAGAACTTTGAATTTCAATATAATCAATTTCTTGTGAGTAAAATTCAAATAACTTCTGTAAATATATGGGTGTTTCGGTTTACATCATGCAATTTTTAGTGTTCTTGGATAAGAGAGTTTTTACTTATATATAAAGTGTTGTTTTTTAATATTGAAATTACAATTACTTTGGATCGACGCATTATTTCTTTTTATAAACGACTGTCTCTTTCGTTTCTGTACAAGGCATGAATTTATAATATTAAATTTGCAAACAACTACTGTAAAACACTTAAGACTAAAAAAGACATCCTTTTTGACTACAAAGGAATTAATTTTGTTTAATAATCTTCCCTTGAAACAGAATATTTAATAAAAGAAGAATGAGAACAACGAAACATGTAAAGATTTGGTGATATTTAACTAGCTTCAAAAGGACATTTTAGGTTGCAAGAGTGCATTCTATTTAATACTAAATCTATCTATTATTTATTACTAAACAATATTTCCATGTACTGCAGTTTTTTCTTAGTTATTTTTAATTGTGAACATATATATATGAACATACAATATATATATATAT
>NC_092213.1:17440373-17502048 GCF_043381705.1 Parasteatoda tepidariorum
TATATATATATATATATATATATATAGTGATCATAGTGATTTATTGATTTTACCGTAAATATTACCCCGTACAAGATGTGAGGGGTTATTGAGGTTATTTTGAGGTTGACAGATGTAAAAAAATGCACCTGAGATAGAAAATGAGGTTATGTTTTGCACCAAAAACAGCCTCATTAATATACTTCAATTTCAATCTCATATACACCTTACAAAATAAACCGAGAATAATTTTAGTTTAGATCGTATTACATAAGTCACACCTCAAATATACGTATTTGCTTAAAGCGTCGAAGAATTAATCGGTACACCTCAAAAACAACCTCCTTATGCTGGTTGCTCTAAAGTAGATTTCCATCAACGCCAAAACAACCTCATGTGTGAATAAAACAGCTTAATACATTGATTAACACCTTGGGAGGTTGATTTTTTAAGGTTAGTTTTAAAATCAACCTCAAATCAACCTTGGCATCTCAAATAAATCTCAAAAATACTTTAAATTTCTATAAGGGACTGTAAAAAATTTACCGTAAATAAGAGTTGTTGTTCCCCAATTTCTTATGGTAAATACCATTTTTTCGATAAAATGTAAAGGCTCTTTGAAAGCAGCTACTTTTTAATGTGGTTTGAATCGGAAGAATGTGAATGCCTGTGATTTTTATAACTATTTTTTTTTTATTTTTGCTGTACTTGCATTTAGTAGGTCAAATTGTCGACCTTTTACTGATTCTTGAATTACAGACTGACTTCATAAGTTTTAAGCAGATCTATGAAGCAGAGATATGAAGTAAAATACATCTTATTTTTGAATTATAAGTAATAAAGAAAGAAAAATCCACTTTCCAACTTACTGTTAGATTTACTTATCAAAAATTGAAAAACAACTAATAAAATTCGTGTATAGTAGTGCATTTTAAAATCATAAAAGTATTGTATATTATAAGCTTATGATTCGATTGCTTATCTCTCATCGATTGTAAAATAAATTTTTATTATATTCAAACCATTATAATTGTTCTTGAAATTTAATTCTAATTATTCTCTGGCGAGTTATAAACAAACATAATTTTTTGCTTGTAACATTCTGAAACAAAATAAAAATCGGTTTTAGCTGTTTCAATAAACTGAAATAACAAATTTTATTTTAAATTTACATCAAGCAAATACGCATCATTCTCGAATTACTCTTCACAAAATAAAAGCAGAATTAGCTTTTTGCAATTTAACTTTACTCTACTAAAAAGAAGCATCTCTTGGTAACCTCAGTTTTGCATATTAACGCGAAAGAGATTTTTTACGTAAAGTAGTGAGTCATTTTAATTTAAAAGAGAATACTTTTGCCTTAGATTCTGCTCATGCATCAATTTTCTACATCAATATTCTTTTTTGCATGAATTTTTTTAACAGTTTGTTACAATTAGTTATAATTAGTTTTTAAAGTTTCGTTATTTAACATATTCACGTAATAATTTTTTACTAACCATAAATTTTTTAAAGTAATTATATAGCTAAAATACATACTTAGTTTCAAGATTTTTTATTACTATTATCGATAACTGTTTTATGTATACTAAAAAAATTCTTTTAAAGTTGCGGTCAGTATGGTAATGATATTTCTAGCAAAAAAAACATGTTGTTGTTATTTATGAAATCCAGCTTGAAGATTTTTTAGAAACAGGGTGTGTTTTTTTCCCCGAAGTTCCCTTTATGTCCAAGAACACGACTTCAGCCACATACCCGTCACAGCCCGTTTGGTAGGAAGCAAGGCCGTAGTCAGGATTTTTTTTCGGGGGGGGGATATGGTAAGAAGCAAGGACGGTTTCAGACATTCAAAGTACGGGGAAAACATTGTTACAAATATTGTTTATTCTGTTGTTTGCGAAAGTTAAACTAGTGATTAAAAAATATTACATAATAATTATTTTTCAATTAATATTACATAATAATTATAATCAATTTGTAAACAAAGTTTACAAAGACATGCGACGGGGATTTGAAGAAAATTTTTGGATTACTTTTTTAGGACAAGCCGGAATATTTAGAAATATGCTTAATAAAGTTAGTTAATAAAAGGTTTGATTCGACAGTTTTTGTTTATCTTTTTACTGAGAGGCTCAAAGAAAGACTAAAAAGTTTGAATCCCAGAATTTCGGGGGAGGGGGGATTTGTCCCGACGGTCACCCCCCTGACTACGGGCCTGGTAGGAAGGACCCAATCATACTCCATTCATTCATCCACAGATCGCAATTTTGACTTGAACCAGAGAATGATCAATCTCCAGTCCAGTGATCTTAGAGGTAACGATTTGCTATGAGAACTAGGATGATTTTGTGACCCCGACAGATTTAACGTGCACCAGTTACCATTTAATGCACTTGGATTTTTTGACCGGCGGGATTTGAACTCTCGTTCTCACCAACATGAGTCCAACGTCCTATCTATCAGGATATTCCGGACCTTTTTTATAAAAAAGGAAAAAAAAGAATAATTCTGGTTAATAAAAACCAAAATGTAAAACCATTAATTTAGCAATCAAAACTATTATTTTGGCAGTTTTCCAATTCATACAGTAAAGGTTTAATAGAAATTCTGGCTTTCAGATTATAGTTCTTATTACTTCATAATTAGTAAACAATACAAAAAAGTAAAATTAATCGAAAAAATGGTTTTTATTCCATAATGTGATGTATCATGATAAAACTAAAAAAATTTGCATTTACCAAATAGTTTCACATATTTTAAATTATATTATATGGTAAATTTATCAAAGTGCTTCCGTAAAAATTACCGAGCTTTTTTAAAGTTCCCATATTCGATATAAAAATACGGCAAATTTTAGAGAAATCTTTTAGTTTTAAATATAATTTTTCTTTAGTCCATTGTGTAATAGAGCAGTGTATTTCTTCAGTATCCATTGTGTATTAATATATATTACTATTAAATACTATTTCATATTATTAATATAAACTAGTATGTATAAGTATTCCATATTCATTTCTAAGTACTTCTCTGAAATGTTTTTAAGTCAATGATTCCTACGAATACGCGTAGAATAGGTATATCTGTTAAAAAAAGACATAAACTAATTAATATTGAATAGATTGTTTATCTATTACTCAAATACGTGCACTAAAATGTAAGTAAATTAGGATAAAACACATTCTCTTTAGTCAAAAACAATTTTAATTGGAACCGCATATATAGATATTTACACAATCTTTCTTTTGCAACAATTTCATTACCTTGCCTAAAGCTACGCAATAGGATACTTCAATTTAGCGGGAAAGTATTTTTCCCTAAGGCACCACAATCTTACATTTTCTAGCACTAGGACTTTTAACTATTTGTTCATGCATAATTAATTTAATTAGTTTTATTTGCTTTATAATGTTACGCAAACACAGATTATTCTTTCATAAATAATAAATTTTATTTTATCACTAAAATCAATTACAATTAAATTGGGAAATAACTTATTCAAAACAGTGCACAACGGTCTATTCTAAACTGATTGATTTTCGAGTTTTCGTGAAACCTGGAATTATAAAAAAATAGATTTTGTGTATGTGTCTCTCTTATAGCTTTAGCACAGGTTGTGCTAAGGTCTCGAAATTCCGACAGCGGATACAGGCTAGACAAGTGCAACTTCAATTAACTCGCTCGGAAGGGCCGTTTGAAAAATGGATTTTTCTTACACATTTTTATCATTAGGCATGGTTTTAAATTAAACTCAAACTTTTTTCTTTCAAACATTTAATAGATACCATATACTTACATACAATTAGTGAGTTTGCATAGTTAGTGATTTCTATAGCATAAAGCTATTGATTTTGATGGTATACAGCTAGGGATTTTGATAGCATACTACTAGTGATTTCGATGTCATAGCGCTAGTAAGTTTAATAGCATGTAGCTAGTGATTTTGATAGCATACAGTTAGTGATTTTGATAGCATACAGCTAGTGATTTTGATAGCATACAGCCAGTGATTTTGATAGCATGCAACAAGTGATTTTGATTGAATACAATATACATATGGCTGTTCTACCGTAAAGTGCATATACAATAAACATATGGTTTTATGATATCAATCAAAATTTGGTGAACGTGGTGAAATTTAATAATTTTAGAGTGATACCTTAAAATATGCCACACAAAATATCTTTATTCTATTGAATTAATTCTTTAGGTTTGTACTTTTTATGAAATGCAAGGTAATAAGACCTAAAATTTTAAAAACCAGAATATCCGTTAAACCGTTACTATATGAATGGAAAAATATCAAAATGAATGGGTTTAAATACCATATATTTCGGTTTTATTAACGAGAATTATGTTTTTTTTGTGTCTCGACCTCATAACACAACTAGTCGCTCCATATTCTTTCCAATAGTTATAGTCACAAAATTTCACACGGCTTTCGGGGCCCAAAGAAGCCTTTTACTTTTTTCATAGTGTTTTATCTAATCATGTCTTGAAATCATCATGGTTCGTGATTAGAAAATTAAACAAAAATAAAAGATAAATGAAATGTATTATGATCATGAGTTAGACTTTCCAGAACAAAACATAATCTTAATTTGTCTAATATAAACAAGCATGCATATAACATTGAATCAGAAACAATTGCATAGTGATAGCAAACAGTTGTATCAACTACACATATAATTGATATGCAATTTATTTCTAAGTGCCCAAAATAAACTTTAAAAAAAATACAGAAAAAAAAAACAGTCCAGGAAAGTAAGTAAAAATACATATTTTTCCAAAGCAGAAAAACTTAAACTTAACCCTTCTAAATTATTTTCGTCTTTCTTCCTTTTTCAGAGGCACGGTTCCCAATAGAAGTTAAACATCACTGGCTGCGGTCAGTAAGTGGGTGGGTGACCACTTTGGTCACCTGGTTTAGAGACCGAGGGTGCGCGGTATCGGTCCTCGTTAAGCTGTTCTGCCGTAAAGTGTACGAATTCACGTGCAGATCATCGGGCTAACAAAACAGGGGAGCCACCCCCTCCGCAGAGGATCAAAATTGCGATGGCAAGTCTTTGGATCATTCTCAGGGATGTTTCCCACACCGTCGCTAATAGCCCATTGTGCAGCTCTAGTACGATGGAAATAAAGTACCTACCTACCCTCTCCCAGTGGTTTATCTAACTTGGGATTTCTGACTCGCCGTTCCACTTAATCGAACCTCGTTCCTTTAAACTTATAGCCTGGTTTGCGGCCTCATCGGACATTGCAAAATTAAGTTTCTAGACTTTATATTATTCAGTTTTAGTTAAAGCTTTAGTCAAATCAGCCAAATTACTCTTTCTTTTAATAAACTTAACATCAAATTTTCACTTATTGAGCACATTTCTTACAAAGTGAAATCTTATATCAATATGCTTAGTTTTAAAATTGAACATGTTTTTTTAAACTAATAAACTGCAGATTGATTGTCACAATACAAACAGATTTTTCAATTTTAGGTATTATTCTTAACTCATTATATATCTTTGTCAACCATAAAAGTATTTTACTGTATCAGTTAATGCAATGAACTCTGATACTATGTTTCCTAATGTATGCATTTTTGTTTCCCACATTCCCAGCTAAATGGAAAACTCGATAATCATATTAAATTGAGGATTGCTTGGGTTCAATGAATACGAGCATTCAAAACCTAAATGATACGTCCAAAGCATTTTGGTATGTGGCAACATTTTTGTGGCAATTGATCAGAATAAATTGAAAAGCAGATTTTTTTAAAAAAAATATTAATAATACTGATTATTTTGATCTGAAAAGCCTTTAAGACGTTTTGGAAATTAAAAAACATTTATATATTTATAAAAAATATAAAGAAAATATATGTAGACATCAATTTTATAAAATTCCATTTAATAAAAAAAGAGCGAAGGAAGCCTTATTATCTTTTTGCAACAGAGGAAGGGGAGAAAAATAAAAGTGAAAATTCCTAGAATGTATGGGTCAATATTTGCTCATCCTGGTTCCTTGATCCAAACTCATCGATACCAGAAACTTTCTCTGGATTTGTTGACGCATCATTGAAATTCTCGAGTCAAAAGAAATCTCACATTGCCATTTTGTAAACAAGCTAAGAATATCACTTTTCAACCTGAGGGAGTGACTTGAATATAGAAGCAGCTGTAGGTGCTATATTTTTCAACAAAAGGTTTTGCTCCTAAGAAAATGAGAGACAGTTTCGATATTTCTAAGGAGTTAATGGAAAAATAGAAAAGCATTTTAAGTTGTATCGAGAAAATTTTTAAAATTATGAAGAAATATCAAGGAATAATAGCTTTTTTATTAGAATAATAAAAAAAATCAAAGAGATAAATGTTCTTATAAAACCATATAGTTTTACTTTTTACAAATCAAAAGTTAAATTGAAAAAAGTTAAATGTAAATTGCAAAACTTTTTATTTACTTATGCAAATATAAATTTCATTGTTTAAAAACTATATTCAAGATATTTTATCAACCATTTTTTTAAATATTTCAGTAGCAAAATTGAATTTTAAACATTGTTTATGATACGAAACGTATAACTATGAAAAATAGTTTGCAATAATATTGTTAACAATCTTGATAAAAAAATTGTGTTAGGTCAAAACAAAACAAAAAAACAAATTTGGCTAATTATTTCGCACGCGGAAACTTCTGTAAAGTTGCGAATTTCGTTTTTTTGTGGAAAATTTTTCGTTCAATTCTATTTTTTTTTAATTTTCCAAGTCCTTATTTTATATTACAGATATAGCTAAAATACTTATAAATTTGAAAACTACGAAAATCATTTACAGAAAAACGTGTTTTTTTTTAAATAATTTATACCTTTATAAAATTTTGGACCTGTTTAGGGAGTTCCTTGGTTCGGACCTGGACCCCCCAGTTCCTAAGAGTTGCTCTAGGTGCTTTAGGAAGCACCTAGATATTCATGATTTTACTATATGCTTGGATGATTTTCTCCTTCTAATATGTTGGGTGATATGTGATTAACCATTCTATAATTTTGATACATAAATCGAGAATCTTTGTTTGTATGGATCTCAATAGTTTAATAAAAAAAGAGAAAGAAGACGTTGAAATTTGTTACACAGTGTAAGATAATTTTACATGGAATAATCTTACGAAACTATTTCGTGTTGTTTTGAAAGCAATTATTTACGTATTAATTTTTTTTGTTTATTTTTAACTGCATTCACAATACAGAGTGATTCTGTAAAACGATTATAATCAAAAAGGATAGGGAACAACATAATGGATTAATAATTACATAGTAACCATACATATATATATATATTGAAATAAATTCACTTTGTACTTCCCCTCAATGTAGAATATTTTCACATGAACATTTTCAAACTCATATAGTTACTTCCGCTCTAACAGAACTTATGGTTACTTTTTTTATTATTTAAGATGAGTGAAAAAAATGACTAGTTATTTTAAAAGCCGCATATCACATAACGATAACTAGTTCATATACAATATGGTTTCGCCAAAATAGCAAGAAATTCACATCCAGCGTCTCAGTATGTAATACATATTTTTCACGGAATTCAAACTGCTTTTATTTCCAATTTTAAGAATATTTTAGTGTAGCAGCTGCTTTACTTAGTTCTCTATCTTTATTTACCAGACCTACACTATAGAAAGAAAAAAAAACCTTTTTCTACAAGAACGAGGCATGTTCCACTAAAATACTTCGCTCATTTCTCTAAAATGTCTACATTTTACTCAGTTTATTTCCTCAGCTCAATATTTGGCCATTTTGGATGAAATCGCCAAATGGAAGAGATAATGGCGCTATTTCAGTTTTAAGGCAATATAGAAAATTGTTGAAATAGAATATTTTGTTTTAGATATTATTTTATCGACAGTTTCTTTTTTCCCTCTCATATCACAACATTATTTCTTGAAAACGATGCGACAGATGGAAACGTAAGTACCTTCATCTTTACGTAAGCATTCTGAAATTTTAGTGTATGGATATGTGGAAATGGTTTCGATCTCATAGGAATCGTAAAGCTTTCAAACAAATATTGTATCAAAGGGATTTAAAATGACATTATTTTTTTGCTTTCGTTATATTTTTCAATATAAAAATATGATAATTTTGGAAATTCAAAAGTGCAATAAAAACAATAATAATACTTAAAGCTCATTAAAAGCAAAACTTTGCCCATTGCCTTTTTTTCCTTCTTAAGCTGTAGTAAAGTGCTAAAAAAACAGGCCACTCAGAATAACTTTTGATCTAATGATCGGATCTTCACGTTCTAGGACTCAATCTTAATGGTTCGAGAGGCTGTCCTCAAATTTGAGAATTAATTAGGGAAGGCAATGTTTTAAGTTACGAAATACGACACGAAAACGTACTTTTTCTGGATAAACATATCCTTTTCCAACGGATTCGGATTTTTGACCCCCGAAATATAGGGGGTGGCCGCAATTTGTCTGGAGAGTGATCCAAAGTTTAAACCCCCTAATGTTCATACTATTTTTTGCGTATTTCACCATATCTCAATAACTTCGTAAGCGAATTGAAAAATCTTTGCATACAATTATAAAATTCTTTCATCATACGATAAATTCAAGCAAAAAATAAATTTTATTAAATATTTATCATTTTTATTATTTTATTTAGGGATAGTCAAAACTATTTTGAATTTTAAGGTACACAATTTTTCACATAATTTTAAAGTATCTAATTTTACACGGCAAAATAGACAATTTGTGTGAAATTGGTTTCTGAGAAATCAATGGGATGATGGTAGCCTAGTGGTTAGAAAGTCGGACTCCTGTCCGAGATGCCAGGGGTTCGATCCTTGACTTCGCCAAGGCCAACTGAGTACATGCGATGTACGTGCTTGTAAAATCTGTGGAATCACTTGTACGGTACCATGGATACAGGGATTTGGAGAAAATTTCCCTTTCTTTCAGATCTGTGCCTCAACTGAAGAAGTAGCCTCTGGAATGAGTAATGGTGTCATTTATCCGAGGGCTCCTGAGCAAGGTAGCCCTTCCATCCTTGCGATGCTCTTTTGTTAAACAAAAGACGCACTTACCTGACTTAATGTGTAAAAAGTTAAAGGCTGGCGAGCTTGAATCGTCCAATTGGCAATAGAAACAACAACATGAAATATCTATTTTAAATATACACTGCCTGCAAGAAATAAACAGAGTCAATAAAACGACAGGTAAAACGATTGCTCTGTGCCGATACAATTCAACATTAATTTTTTAAAAAAGGAAAATATTTCAGTTACAGGTTCATTTATTGTTTTTATTACATGTTCTTATTTCCCTTTTTATGCTGTTAAGAAAATATGATAAAAATCATGTATTAATGCATAAATGCTGCTTGTGATGCTTGACATCGGTGATCTACTGAGAATCATGTCCTACAATCCATTTTAGGAGCTTTTCATTTATGTGGAATATAGAATAAATTCATCATGGAAAAGCATAGGGACTTGATATCCATGAAATTTAAAAGTGGTGGAAAATGTAAAATTATTTTCGAAAAAAAGAAAGAAAACAAATTTTCACGATATTTTTCCCTCTCTCATCTTCAAATGCTGTCATATGAAATGATTCCAGGAGCATTTTTGCTAGTGTGTCTCGTGCCATGATTTAATGAGATAATGTTTACATAATAAAGACAATGTTAAGCTTGAAATAGAAACTTGATTGCAATGATTAAGAAATTAGAAAAAACTGAAAATAGAATTCGATATAAGGAAAGTAAAATAATGAATCTGAAATTAAATTAAATGTACAAGAGCGATATTGATAGATTAATTATTAAACTTACTTTAAAAGAGGGAATTAAGTGAAATAACTTCTGTCGAGAATGTTATTCTAAGAGATATTACTGATTTTTTTTCTTCAAAATTTAAGTGTAGTTTGTTTAACAACTTTTCTAAACTTCACGATTTACTTCTTATCTGAAGAATAACATAATTTTTAGTAAGTTTCCCACATAACTCATAATTCATTGTTTAAGATGATGGGACAAAGTGGTTATGATAATAACTGCGAAATCTGTCATCAAGTCAGTGACCGGGTATAAGAGAGAACAAGGAGATTAATGATGTTGTGGAGACCTTGACTTCGGAGATAATTAATTGTTGAAACTTACAGATTTTAATTATTGAGAAAGGGACAACAAGACAGAATCATATTTATCGATATAAATATTCTAATAGAAGTCAAAATATTTCTCAACAATATACTCTGCAGATTATCTTTCTTACATAAGTAAAGAAATATAATTTTTTTGCTAAACTATTTCATTACCCTTTTTCCCCCACATTAATTGGAACGCATTTTCGGAAGTTAAAAGGGCTATTTGTTTGTGTGATGCAGTATCATTTAAGCAGTTTAAAAATGTTGTCATGGAAAAAAATTGAATTGGTTGAGATAAAATTTAGTTCTGAAATAAAGTATTTGATCATTAACAATAGTTGATGAAGATATGTATTAATATAAAATTTATCTTAAAGACGATGATTTGCATTCATTCGTTAAAGAATGCTAATGAATGTTGATCAGTGACCGGGTATAAGCAAGAGCAAGGAGATTAATGACGTTGTGGAGACCTTGACTTAGGAGATAATTAATTGTTGAAATTTACAGATGTTAATTATTGAGGAAAGGGCAACAAGACAGTATCATATTTATCGATATAAATATTCTTATCGAAGTCCAAATATTTCTCAACAATATACTCTGCAGATTATGCTTGTTAAAGTAATGAAACGTAACTTTTTGCTTAATTGTTTCATTGCCATTTTTTCACAATGAGTGGATAAATTTTTCTGAAGTTAAAAGTGCTATTTGTTTGTTCGATGCAGTACCATTTAAGAAATTTAAAATAGTTGTCATGTAAAAAAAAGTTTGAATTTGTTGTGATAAAATTTAGTATTTGAGGAAAGTAGTTAGTCATTAACAATCATCAACTACTACATGCAATAAAATTTAAGCAATTTAAGATAGTTGTCATGAAAAAAAGTTTGAATTTGTTGTGATAAAATTTAGTGCTTGAAGAAAGAAGTTGATGATCAACAATAGTTGATGAAGATATGCATTAATATTAATTTTATCCTGAAGATTATGATTTACATTAGTTGAAGAATGCAGATGAATGATTGTACGCAATTAACCATTAATCCAATTATTTTTTTGACCAGTGAGAGTGAAGATAAACAGATGCAGTGAAGAATCAAGTTTGATAAATACTAAAAAGTTTTATTTTTCAAACATATGGAGATCCAATGTTAAAAGGATTCATCATTTTTAATGTACATAATTGTTAAAAATAATAACTTTCAAAAATTGTCTGGAAAGTGGGGCAGCAGGGCTAGGCCCCACAAAACACCTCCATTCACCAAGAAATTCAAAATGCAAGTGTCATGCATGCGTTAAATAGTTTTCGCTAAGGAACCTTAAAGAAATCGTGTATTGGCTACTAATTGATTTAATCTATTGCCAAGGCACTTTTTCTTAGCCTTACGCATTCAAATGTGTTTGTGGAAAAGGAAATGAGAAAAATAATAATGAATTCTAAGAAATTCAAAACATTAGCAACCGTATAACAGTTTTTGAATTCCATACTTATTTGTTAAGCAGATGTACAGAGAATCTCTAAAAATATATTTTATTCTGCACTCAATTAAGGGTTGTGAAATAAATATATTACAGATTATATTGATGATTTTTATTTATTGAAAATGGATTCAAAAAGATAATAATTTGGTTTTCAAATGTTATAAAATATGTTAACGCAAATTTCAGCGTGACAATAGTTTTTATGGATTGAAAGTTTGATTGATTTTAAAAAAATTGTTGGGTTTCTTAAGCTATATGTTCAATTTATGTGTACAAGTGTAGTATACATTTAAGGAATCCATGTAATTAATTATTTGATTTTATTGTTCATTGATAGAAATCTAATCTAAATCGATCTAAAATAATTGTTTAATCAGTCTAATCGATCCTGTTAACTCAAATCTAGATCAATAATGTATCTTAGTCTGTTTTATATTTTTAATTATTCCATTAAATATTCATAGTTTTATTATTCCATTTTTAAGAGTAAACATCATTTTTATTTTGTTTTTCTGATGAGTGTTAAAGCATTTTTCCCATTTAGTACAATAATTATTTCAATTTGTGAGAATTTTTTTTGTCGACACTGTATATTTTCAAAATTATTTCATAAAACATTAATTTAAAACTGCATTTGTGTGCAAAATTAAGAAGAAAATTCCTTTTTATTCTCTTTTTCCTTCTTTCATTTCAGATTTTATTTTAAACTAGGTACATAAACTTACATCAGTATCGATGGAATGCTAAACTCTTGATTTCTAGCATTAAAAATAAAAATTTAAAAAAAAATATATAAATAAATTTTCCGCTCCTCTTTCAAAAAATTTCCCGTCCCCGTTAAGTATTATTTACTTATAAATATTACTTTTTTCTTGAAAAGATAATTTTTTGAAATTGCGGAGTACAAGAAATTTAATTCTCGTTTATCTATTATTCAAATTTATATTACAAACAAACAGTTTCTCGTTAGCGTTGCTAGAAGGCTCTGTGGCTCGTTGCGTGAGAATAAGCTTAAAGAAAAGCATAGTAATGATGCCAGAATGATTCATTCTTTAGTAATATTTCTCATGATGATGATATAACCTTATTATACTACATTTAGTAATAAACATGTTGGTCGATATCTTGAATCGATATTTTAAATATTATTAACAGCCAAAACATTTATACACAGAAAATAAGTTATAATTATTTTTATTGCAAGTTTTGGGTAGAGCCGTGTTCAGTCAGCGTAAGTACTTGAAATAATGATCACAAAACTATAAAAAAAACGTGATTATGAATTTTTTTTGCATTAGTACTAAATAACCTCTTCGGCGAAAAATATTTAATGAGTTTTTATGGGGATAAAAAACTAAGTTGGACTTCATAAAGAAAAAGCGTAATAAAAATAACATTTTCTACAAGGAAAAAATGATTAGATTTAATATTTATCTTCAATTGAATTAGGAAAAAAATATTTGAAATCAATATCTAAAGCCTCCCTAATTTCATTATCATTAATCGAATTTAATGGTTTTCTACTGTGATTTTAAGAATGATGTACTGTTATACGATAATAAAATGATTTGCAATTAATAATTGAACTAATATGCTGTACCGAAAAAGTGAACTTGAGTTTTTTCCAAATACGCAGTTTAATCTCGAATAAAATTTTCCTTCTTATTCTCTATGTTGCAATATAATTTAAACTATTTTAATTTTATTGGCTTGTTATGGCTAAACATTATCGTTAAACAAAGTTATCTTCTCTTGAAAGTTATTTAATTTAATTTAAAATTTTTGGCTTTAAGTTAATTAGTTAAAGATTTTTCAATAATCTTTTAAAATTCTTTAAAATGTTTGTATACAGCAAAAAATTAATGTTAACATAAATATATTGATAAAGAATTGATAGGAAATATAGAAAATCTACGTACATAAAATATCTACACTGTAAAAAAACTGTTAAATTAAATAAACAAAACTGTCAGCTAGTGTTCCAGTATAAAAAAGTTTATTTCACTGAAAAATAGTGTTATTAGAAACGGATTCCTGTTTTTTTAAACAGATAAGTACTGTTATTTGAACAAAAATTCAGTTAATTTGACAGAACGATTCTGTAAAATTACTATATCGGCATTGTTGTCAGTGAGAGCCGAGAGTAGAATTTGCATGACCAGCCAACACCGGGATACGAACCCTGTATCTTCTTTGGAAGGAGAGCCCCCTGAGCAATGGCAGCTCTAGTGTTTGCCCATGAAGAAAAATATTATACTGTCTTTATTTTAAAAGTATTACTTTTAAAAATCATATTTAAATGCAAGAACGTTTAAAACTATATTGTCTAGCAATTTCAATCCCCGAAAAATTATACCTAAAGACAGATATTAATCAGGATGAGTATCGATTCAACAATAAAGTCAAATCGCAATTTTGCTTGTAAGATATTCAAAAGAATGAAATAATTTCTAAAAAGTAAGAGCAAAATCAGAAAATAATCTCAAATTGATTTTTTTTTTTCAAAAAAGATAAAGTTGTCTTACGGTAAGCAAAATTACGTGTCAAAAACTAGAATTTGAATTGACAGTTTTAATTCGTTTTTAATGTGGGTGAAAAACAGCAAGGAAAAAATTTATTAAAAAGCAAGAAATTTCTGCAACTGTCCTGTAACAATTTAAAACATAAAAAGAGAATTGAAAACAGCTTAACCTTGGAAAAAACACTGAATTTGTTTTACACGTTGGCAACAACAATGTCACAAATACAATTAAAAAACATAAACTTAAACAACTTGAAATACATAAGTAATGCGTAAGCAGTAGCATAATCTTTAAGTTCAAAATTAATAGTAAGTACACAGCAATAATGAAATATAACATCTTAATAACAATAAAAACCGAAAAATCAAAAGCTTAAATAACGCAAGCTCAATTTCTGGTCAGTTAAAAACTTTACTTAAATTTTGATTCAATCAATTGAAGAGGCCAAAGAAAACAGTGCAAAGTTATAAAATAAAATATAAGTTTTAAAATATTAAATTATGAACGAAAAAGAAAACTTATTTCTAACAATCCTAAGTAAAAAAAGCAGGATGCATCACCTTTGCAATAAAGTGCAATCAACCCCCTTATTTTGCTACAAGCTTCCCCCACAGCCTTTTAAAAGTAAATGATTCGCTACCTTTTAACGTTTTTGAGCAAAATAAAGTAAATGTATTTCTTTTTTCATGAGAACTGCATAACATAAGAGAAGCATAATTCTTTTTTTTTTCATATTCTATTTCATTATCTTAACGTTCCTTAATATCTAAGGTTTCAAAAATACTAATCATTTCAATAGCTCATATAATCAAAAGAGAGATTGTGTTATTCCAATAAATCCACAATTTCCATTCGTAATAATTAATCCAAAATAATATTTTTCTGTTTGAATTCTGTTTAAACTTTTCTAGTGTAATTGGTTTGCCGTGGTTATAAATTTCCTTTAATTAAAATTCGTTTGCTGGCTTTCAGTTTATTCTGCATAAAACAGTGGTTTCAAATTAATTAGTTTGCCAGTTCTCGTTCGTCTTTAAAGACTCTTCAGAGATACGATACTTGGGTATTGTGAAACCGAAATTCGGCAGAAACTGTATTTTAGAGACA
Source organism: Parasteatoda tepidariorum (assembly GCF_043381705.1). Taxonomy (NCBI): domain Eukaryota; kingdom Metazoa; phylum Arthropoda; class Arachnida; order Araneae; family Theridiidae; genus Parasteatoda; species Parasteatoda tepidariorum. The sequence continues at coordinate 17,455,613 of NC_092213.1, forward strand.
AAACTCGAAGTTTTCCTCATTAAATGACGTACGAAAGAATTTTATGGACTTCTAAGACAGTCCTTTTTTTACTTAAGATGGAGGAAAATCGTCCCTTTAGATTTAAGGTGTTATCTTACTGAACCGTAAAGTTTTGTTAATGACCATGATAATGTCCATTCTTTCGCAAAGTGTTTGAAATAGAATTTTATTGGACTTTATTTTTACTGTTATGTTAAAGTTTTTCTAGGTTTTAGAATTTGAACCACCTTTTAAATTTGTCTTTAAATATGCTTATTTTTTAACACTACCGTTACCAGATCGTGTGATATAACTTGACAAATTTCTTCTTGGCAGTTTGTGTCAATTAAACATAATAAGGGTAAATAAAATATATACTAGCAAGCTGCATGCAAAGAAAGGTTCGTTGATTGAAGATGCTGATAGTTTAATTTACAATTGTCCATTATTTTCTATTCCTGAGTGATATAGACATCCAAGTATATTTATTTATTTACAATTGTCCATTATTGTCTTTTCCAGAGTGATATAGGCCAGTAATTATATTGATCTATTTACAATTGTCCATTATTTTCTATTCCAGACTGATATAGACAAGGGATTGAATATTAAACATCATAATGAAGAACCAAATTTGATAAATAATAAGAATTTCCTTTTTTTAATAATGGAGCTTTATTAAAATCAAATAACAATGAATTTTAATAAAATCAAACCATTTAGTAAACATGTGACGGTTCACTAATTCTATGCTTATGTAGAGAAAACCTCTAAAAATTCCTCACCTAATTCAAGGTTGCAGCATAAAAATATTTCATTAGTGAGTTTTATTTATTGAGAAACAGATTAAGATAATAATTTAGTTTTTAAATGTTAGGAAATCTGTTAAGCATGTTTCAGCAGGAAAATGCATATTAATATCTAACTTGCTTTAGCAGAAAATATGATGTTTCCTTATGACAATAGCATATTTTTCACTAAAATAAACTTATGGTAAAATTTAAACACTAAAAAAGGCATCTAAAGTGAGAAAATTTATCTGTAATTTTATCTTAATTACCATTCCTCAATGATTGATATAATACAACAACCTACATTTGACTAGCAATGTTAGTAATGAACGTATCAAATAAAAAATATTAATGGAAATTTAAATATTTAAATCCAGATTTAAAAGCATTGGTGGTTATTTAATGCAGTCATAGTGCAATGAAAATTTAATACATCATATTGATTAGCAATAACGCTTAAACAGTAATACAACGGGGAAAAAAATGTTTGTTGCATTTATACAAATACTTGACCTTGCCGAATTTGCAGCTGAGGGGATTTCAAATCTGAAATTAGTTTTGCTCCTAAGGCTGCAGATTTTTTCATAAGAGATATTTTTAGAAGATTTTTTTGTCAAAACATACAAGTTTAAAAACGTTATATATATCCTTGTTTTTAAGCCAATTCCCTCATATACTTCATTGTTACCAAATCATCCTTTACTCTTCCCCAGACTAGATAATATATGTGTCCCTTTGCTACCCGATGGGAAAATTCTTAGTTTCAAATGTAACTTTATCTTATCTTTATTGCTTCAGGAAATGTGCTGTCGGGCTACTTTCTGAGCTTCTAATTTTCTCTTTAATGGCATGCCTCATCTTCAGGGACCTTTGTTTGAATTTCAGACACAAATTTCCTATTGTTTATATTTTCAGGGATGGTTTTTTTATTATGTCGAGAAAATTGCCCTTCTTAATAAGTTTTTCACTTTTTCTGAAGATCATTTAAACAAGGTGATCATAAATTAATTTTAGATCCTAGATTACAAGAAAATAAATAAACAAAAACCATCTAGGATTTAAGCTTTGAGAGAAACACTTGCCTCTAAATGCTCTCCAGAAATAACTCAGGAGTAAAAGAGCCTTAAGAAAAATCATGAAATAACAGTAATGAGAGTAAATCGAAGAGATTTGTTTTACTTTAAAAAAAAACATTCATTCTCCATTGCAGATGACGCTACATTTATCATTTCTTCTTTATTTTCTAGAAAAGTTCTAAATGGTCTGGCAGCAATTGGATTTTAATATTTGATATGATTCAAATAATATTTTCTCTATATTTTGTAGAAGAAACTCCTTCTGCACATGCTCAAGCAGTATCCACAATATGGTAATTTATAAAGTTCCAATATTATTACAATTCATAAAATATTTGCCCTATCTTGAAGAAATCCATAATTTGAGTACCCGGACAGTATTTGTATTATACTATTGTGCATGATCAGGAAGTAATCACATTTTAATGTTTGATATAGTTCAAATATTGAAATTTTTTCTTTAATTCCTAGAAAAATGTTTATAGTGTGCATGTTTACAATATAATTCGTGACTCAAAATTCAAACATTTTAAAATTAATTAAATACTTTTCTTTTCTTCATTTCCAAGAAGAAATACATTATTGTTGTGTTCAAGAATAATTCTCATGATAGTACTTGATATTGTTCATATATCATTAAAATTTGATAATAACACAGCTCAAAAGTACATTGGATCTTACACGCTTCTTTCATTAAAAAGTTAAGTGAATTGCTTAAGGAAATTTCGATTTTTTTGTTGTGGATATATTTAACAAAAACGATCAAAAGATAATTTAATATCCTCTAAAGGTTGCAAAAAAAATTTAGGATTTAAGCTTTAAGACAAACATTCAGCTCTAAATGATCTTCAAAAACACCTCAAGGGTAAGAAAGGTAAGTAGCAAAAAAGCTTTAAGAGAATTCACAAAGCATCTAGTAAATCGAAGAGATTTGTTTTTACTTCTTTTAAGCACCATTCATTCCCAAGTGCAGCTGCTGCAACATTTGTCATTTCTTCTTCATTTCCCGGAGTCACTTTACCGTAAAAGCTCATTTCCTCGGGGGTGAAAATGATTCCCGTTGCAACAGCTTTTTACTGTTGCATTGTTTTCTTTTTTCTGATGGGACTATGGCCAGTTCATTCCCTCAGCTTATAACTGAAACGTTGCAAAAAAGAGAGTGTTTAGATGGCTTTGGGAGGTATTTGAGAAATTGAAAAGATAATGGTGCTGTTTCCACTTGAAGATATTATCGGTTTTCCTCCTGATGAGAAAAAAATAATCAGTAAACTGAAAAAATCAGCATAGTTTTACTCACAGAACGTAGTTCTTAATGTTGTTTGAAAAATATCGCTGTCCACTTACATTATATGGATACTTATTTGAAAAAAATAGGTATAGCTTGAAAAGACATTTTTAATTTGATTAGCAGCATTTTTGTAAATTAACTCATCTATCATTTCATAGGAATTGTATAATAATATTAAACGATCCTTCGGAACATCACAAGCATATGTAATATAAAATTTAGCCATTTTCGCTTTATAAATATAATTTTACTTATAAAATGTGGTTTTTAAAATTATTTAAAAAAAAACTGTGGTTGTCTACTCTAATTTTACAATGCATGCAATTGGGTACTTGCACTTCAAGAAGAAGAAGATCACAGATACCCACTCATGTGACCTATGTCGTCAGCTCCAGCTGATTATTTTTTAAGCAAAATGGCGTGTTAAGGTTGAGCTAAGTTTATTCGCATAAGTTATAATGTTAATCAACGTAAAGTTAATTAAATGCATCGCTGTATCGCACATCGACTTTGTTGAAATATGATTCTTTCTCACCTACGTTTATTACTTAACTTAGATTTGTTATTTGCTTATGTGTTTTGTTGGAATAATGACATATTTTAGCTTTGTGTACCTGGCAACTTCTATGCATAATTAGTTTGTTTATATTCTACATGGCTTCATGCCTGTCGTTGTGTTTAGTAAGAAATATATAGTAAAATAATTTAAATATTGTAGGAAGCGTATTCCACACTTTATGCGCACGCACATCACTGCGCACCTCATTACGCATCCCATTGCGCACACCTTTACCCTTTAACTAAACAGTGGTTAGATTGTGATTCATCCCGAGCAGCGAATATGATGAAAGCTGACGAGGCAGACGGCCTCTTCTTATATGTTAAGTGTCCTGTATTATGTCCTTCATGTTAATAAAATAATTGTTAATAAAATAGTTGTTAATAAAATAGTTGTTAATCAAGTTATGCCCATTGCCTTTTCCCATAATATTTATGAAAGAATCTACGTCCAGAAATATCGAGTGCGCCACTTAAGAGAATTGATACTTGACATGCTTGGCTTACTTGACATAGAATGGAAAGAACAGTTGCAAACGTAAACAAATGCCACGTTTCAACAACCAATCAGGATCTATGTACTAACTCTACGTCACTTGCAGGTATCTTATTGTAAAGATCAATTTAGTTTAGAAAAACTGAGTGCAAATCTAAAATTCATTTAATTTGATTTCCAACATATTTGTAAATTAGCAAAACTAAATCCGAAAAATCACAAAAAAGTGTTTTAATGATGTTTGTGATAAAAAGTGTTTGATTTGAAGTGTTAAGTGCTTTGAAGTGAAGTGATAATGGTTTAAACATTGTTTTATTTACAGAGCATTGTTTTTAAAATTAATTAAAAAATATCGATGCCTGATTCAATTGTATTGATACCCTGTATTCAGTAAAAAATCTTAATCTAAACTATAAACTATGTATAGAAGAACTGAAATAAATTGATTTAACAAGTATAAGTTTAAGCTAAAGTGACATGAAAAGTTCAAATGTGCAATATTTGAATGCAATTTTAAAAACCAAGAATAAAATGAATAGTTAAAATGAAAGAAAATTTATTAGAAAAACCATATCTAAACTATGTATAAATTAATTGAAATAATTAAATGTATAAGTTTAATTCAAAGTATCACTGAGTCTTCTAAGTAATATATTTGAAAGCTTTTTTAGAAAGCACTAACAGTTAAAATAAAATAAAAACTAGTTAAAACACTTAAAATAAACTATAAACTATGTAAAAATAAATTAAAATAAATTAATTTAGCAGAATATATATGCATAAATTAGCTAATATAAATTGATTTAGTATAAGTTATTTCTAAATTGACATAGAGTTTTCTTAAGTAATATAACTGAACGCAGTTTTAAAAAAAACCCTGATAAAATCTACAGCTAAAATAAAAGAAAACTATTTTAAAAAATTAAATTTAAACTGTACACTATATATCTTACTGAAATAAATTTAACAAGTATAAGTTAAATATAAAGTAACATATAAATTTCTATAGTAATATATTTGAATCTAATGAATAAACAAATAAACACAACTTGCTTTAATCCAAAATCCAGAGGATAGAAAAGAATTTCATGGAAAATTTATTCAAAGAGTAATTTGCCATTATCTTTACGTTTATAAAGAAAGCAAACATTTGAAAACAATAGCTTGGAAGCAAGGAATAGTTTACCAAATTGGCAACAGACCTTTATTCGTACCGATTCTTGAAGAGTTAGAGACCAACTTTCACAAAGAACGTTGTCTGTTTTGAATAAACATTCATTATTTTCTGCAGAACATCATTATCTATAGTCATTATTCAAAAGTCTTCTGCATTTTCTAATGGCTAATGGCATGCTTTCCGAATAAGTCAGATTCAGTAAAAGTTATGCAATGTTTTATATTATTTGAAATTATCTGAAATATTTCATGATATTTAACTATGCATTGATTAGTTATTAGGAAACGCAATAATAAAAACATTTAAATAAATTAGAAATTAGGTTCCAGCATGTTAGAAAATACCACGCTCAACAGTTTCTGAAAAATTATATAACATCTTAGATTCGATAACCGATTTAACTTAGTTGAATTCCAACTATATTAGAATTTCGTTATTGCATCTGAAAAATTGTTGATGCACATGCTGATTACAAGCAGTTGTATTTGTTGTAATCCCGGACAAGAAAGTTTTATTGGGGAACAGTTATTGTCATGTTAGTAATAATGAAAATTTACTGTATGACGTTCAAGCCAGAACCTGACTAAGGCAGGGACATACAGGGCAGTTGCCCTGGGCTCTCACATCAGAGGGGGCCCCCAAAACGAGTAGAAAGTTTATTTTGCGTCTCATTCTTTAATGAACTCTTTTTAAACAAAATATCAGCACAGTGTAAAATCCATCAGTTTTATACTAGCTTCTTCATTAATCTATCGTATGAACACAATCTATATTTCGTAAATCCATGGCTTTCTAGAGAGAAATTCAGCTAAATTTTTGTAATTATGATGGACAAATTTAGCAGATTAGAAACCTGTATTTTCACATTTCACAAAATGCGATATGTTTACACCAGTACAAGCTTCTGATTCGCTTAATTGAGTCAAGGAAGGATTGTCTCAAGGAAGCTTTTGCCTCTGGTTAGAATTAGGATAAGTTGAACCCTGATTCAAGCCACGTATCTTTGATTTCAACTAATATAAAATAAAATAAAAAACGGACAAATAAATTAAAACCTGTAGAAAGTATAGTTGTTTATTATGGAACCAGTTCTAAGCTCCATGCCCAGCTGGACCACTCTTTTTTTTTCCTTTTTTTTGTCTCAGTAAGACTTGGTGTTGTTTTTTTTCTTCTTTTTTTTCAAAAAAAGGTTACAGGGAAGTTACGATTTAAGCAAAATAAATTTTTCCTCCTAAATTCAGTGTCACCAGAGTCGCTTTTTCGACATGACATTCATCTTTGCACTGCAAAATGAAAACTATATACTTACTAATAGACTCAAAACAAAAACAAAAAAAATTCTGAATATACATGAGAATGTGTTTGTAGACGATAGCGCAGTGAAGCACTGTTACTTGCTACAATAATGTGAAATGCGATGAAGGTTTATGAAACTAGATGCTCAAATATAGGAGGTAAAAATTGCTGGTGTCTTGTAACTTTCCTTACAACGTTTGTGACATTGCTGTCCTCAGTGCTTGAATTGTTTTTAATGAAACCATTACCATCCCAATTATTCATCGCGAATTTATTCCTGTTTTTTTTTTCTTTTTTGAAGAACTACAACTTAGTACTTAGCACATCAGATTGTTCCTAATTGATAAAATTCAGTCGAAATGTAAGAAAATTTGTTTTAACATCGTAGGACAATAAAACCAACACAAGCTATAAGAAATACTAGAAAACAATTTTTCAATGTTATATTGTCACTTTTACGTCTCGTGGATATACTGTATACGCCTGCGCTAATGCCAAATTAATGATGAAACTTAACTTTTTAAATCATATTGTACCCTTTTTTTCTTTGTCGTATACATGTTTAGGCATTGGGGGTGCGATTGTTCCTGTTTTTCAGTGGCGCCATCTATGGCCAGGAATTCGACTTCTGTCACGCCATTCACACAACCACTACCCGTTTATAGGGCGGGTCACATTCACACACAAAGGAGAAAGGACATAGAACACACAGAGAGGGAAAGAAACATCCATGCCTTGCCCGGGATTCAAACCCAGGACCTTTCTGATGCAAAGACAGTCCCCTGCTCCCTACACATGCCAGCCATATTGTACCCTTAATGTGTATTATTTATATTCATATCGTTTGTTTATTTTCGTATTACTTGCACTTTTGCGAAAGAAAAATCTGTAATACAATATTACATTATATTGTTTTATTGTCATTGCGTTAATAAACAAAAAAAATTAAACTAAATTTTTTAATCTCTGAAAACTTTTACAGATTATAATTTACAAAATATTCATCTTTTAAAGAAATCATTCACTTTTAAAAAACGTTAATTTCTTTAAAGGGTCAAATTAACCCCAAATGGCGGTAATAGGTAATTCCAACTCCAGCTGTTCTAGTGTTAAATTTGAATTACTAATTATTACCAAAGCTAAATAAGAATCAACAACATCATTAGTAATATGGTGATTTCTCTTACATTTTTCTTTAACAGTGTAGCACTTTTTTCTATTGATTTTGTGTTATAGTACATAGAATTTTTTTTTTCAAGTTTCAAAAAGTGCTTATTATGAAAATTATTTAAGCATAACTAGAGCGTAATAGTTTGATTTTTTTACTTTTCTCATAAGCAAATTAATGCATTTTCTCCTTTAATAGTTCATTTTGGTACATATCTATTTCAATTCGTAAGTATTACGAAAACTAATTAAGACTCAAGGGAGTTAAACATAGAACGGCAATTTTCATGGTTTCTTTAAGGAGTAATAATGTGGATATACTGTATACGCCTGCGCTAATGCCAAATTAATGATGAAACTTAACTTTTTAAATCATATTGTACCCTTTTTTTTCTTTGTCGTATACATGTTTAGGCATTGGGGGTGCGATTGTTCCTGTTTTTCAGTGGCGCCATATATGGTCAGGAATTCGACTTCTGTCACGCCATTCACACAACCACTACCCGTTTATAGGGCGGGTCACATTNATTTAACTTAAAAAGAAAATGTAATTTGCATATCAAACACAATTTATTAAAATAGAAAATGCATGAATAAAATATTACATTGAAAAGGAAAATATTACTGAATAAAAAGTAAACCTTATTTTGAAATAAAGTTGAATGTACCTTTAATAATATAATCTTTTTCTTGATTCAGTTTTTACGACGTTAACTTCAGTGTATCATTATTTTGCTAAAATAAACATTAATGAATAATAAAGTTCTATCGGATATAATTTAAAATATTGGATGAAAGAAAGAAATTTCTAAACACATTTTTTCAATAAACTCATACATATAATATAATCCTACAAGTTTATTATGCTTTTTTATTTTTTGTCAACCTTCCTTTCATACATTCTATTATGAAAATCGATTATAAAGAAGACAAAAAAAGTGCAAATTTTTAGAAGTTGATACTGCACAGCTATGTATATCATGTCTTAAGGATGTTTGAAAGTTTCCCTTCATTGAGTTTCTCTTTACAACTAAAAGTGCCAAATAAAAGCCTGAAAAGTTTCTTCTTTGAATATCATTCACCATATATATATATATATATATATTTGAAGAAAAAATATTTTTTTTAAGATGATTTGAAGCAAAATAAGTTATTACCACAATAAGAGAAATCCCGAAAGCATTAACAGGAAGTTACAAAATATTACCTTGAGAATACCACAACAGAAGCTGCCCGAAAAATTTTAACAGGATGCACAACATCCTAAAAATCAAAAAATAAAAACACTAAAATTAATTTTATGTGGAAGCACTGAGATACATCGAAGCTTTATCAGTAGGGAGGGGGGGGGGTAATACCATGCAGTCAGTGCGATATCAGTTTCAGCGGTTGGCGGTATGTTACCGCAAGCAACCATGCCTCCGACTCCCTCAAGAAAAACAAAAGAAACAAACAGTAAGGCTGACGAAGACTATACACCGTAATCTTGAAAATCGAAGTGGAAATGAATAAATAAGGGATGGGAAAAAAAATTCGGATAAATTTGGGTACGTATAGGTACTTTATTAACGTCACACTAGAGCTGCACATTGGGCTATTGGCTGCGACGGTCTGGGAAACATCCCTGAGGATGATCCGAAGACATACCATCCCAATTTTGATCCTCTGCGGAGGGGATGGCTACCCTGCTTTGGTAGCCTGACGACCTGCGCTGCGCGCGAAGTCGAGCACTTTGCGGTAGAACAGTTTAACGTGGACGGTGGAACAGTTTTACTCTAAAAGCATTAAACTTAATAAATTAACCTTAATAACTCGATCGGAAACAAAGACAGGCTACCGATTATGCTTCAAAGTGATACATTTCACTTTGATATACTTCGATGCATTGTGATACATTGTGATATATTTCGATGCATTTTTTACTGTGCTAAAACTTGTCTTGTTTAAGGCATGAACTCACATACCATACAATCCAATGTTTCAAACTTTTACACCTTTCATACCTTACCTAACCATATTTTAATTCAAAAGTTTAAGTATCTGAAAGTTGTAATCAAATAAATTAAAATCCCTTATTTGTTAATAACACACAAGCATAGAATATATATATATATATATATATATTTGAAGTGGAAGAAAATTGCAAAATAAATATTTAAATTATTCCTTAGCGGGTAATTATAACACACATTTCTCTTTAACTTTCAAAAACAATTAAAAACAGTTCTAGCCAAACAGTCGATGCAATTTTTTGACATTCTAAACTTCGATGAACCGCAAACGTTACGAAATGGAATAGTTAGCGTGCTAATTAGGTTTTAGTTGTTTCTAGATTTTACTTCCAGACGCTAGACTATCGTAAAGAAAAATATCACCTTGGGAGGAGCTCCTACGTTTTTATTTCAGCATTTTTTTTCCCAGAGTATAAACAGAATAATAATGAGAGAATAGTTACTTTCGTAGAAGTTCGGAAATATGTGAACCTTCATTAAATTAAATCTACTGTTTTTTATGTTATAAATACTTAGAAACTCTTACGCCTTGAAAGTATCAATATAATTTTCTTCGTTTTTAATGCCAGGTTGTTAGTAAATGCTTTAAGAAAGAAACTGCATTGTGATAGAGTTCTTTTGCATAGTTTTGTACTATAGTGCATAAAATCAGAAATGGAATACTTTTATGACTCTTAATTTACGAATCGGATCAGTCATGATGTTTCAAGGGGTTAACTTGAAATTTGCTAGATAGTTAGTGCAAGTGATATATTAAGAGTTAATGCATAAAAGTGCACTTTTGTATGTTCAGATATTGCTACGACTCTCACAGTGTTTTGTGTAAAAGTCGGGCATTTTTCTTGAACTCTTTTTTCGTTCGCTTCTAAACAGGTCATAATAGTGAGCAACACATAGTAGCATACGAAGACATTTCCAGGCATGACTACCTGTCCAATTTTAAACATGATTACGTGATTTTCATAGAAGTTTGTCATAACATTAAGCAACATTTAACCCAAAAGTGACCGCTTATTATGTATAACTTTCTTAAACAAACATTCAAACAAAAAAAGACGCTCCTAAACAGGACATAATAGTGAACCACACTTAACCGCATACGAGGGAATTTCCAGGTACGAATTACTATACAATTTTAAACATGATGACGTGAACTTCCGTAGAAGTTTGTCACCAAATTACGCAGCATTTAACACAAAAGTGATCCCTTGTTATATATAACGTTTTTAAGCATAAATTTCGTAAAAAAATAGACTAAAAATGTCATTAAAATCTGTAGTTTCAGGAGCAAGGATTTCAGTTTTTAAATATGCTCACTTGATACTGGCAAGATCTATTAATTGCATAATTCTGCAGGAAATTTGTTTTCCAGTGTAATTTAAATATTGAAATTTTACAGCGGCCTAGGCCAATAGTCCCATACGCCGAATACAATGAAACAACAATTTTTAACTTGGCAGCAAGTACATAGAAATAAAATGTTAAAAATTTTACAGTAACAACGATGGCAACAGGCCTCTAAAACATTGAAATACATCAGAAAGAAGGTCAATGAACCGTTATAATTTAACATATCGTTCAAAAATTTAACATAAAAATAAACTAAAACAATATTTGTCGTGTTTGGTGTTGTTACGTTCAGGCCAACGGACCCTTATAGTAACGTAATATATCTTACATCGCAAACCCATTTTTACTTACTAGATACTACACTTGAAGTAAGGATCGAATGGAGAGCTAGAGAAAGTCAATAGGATCGAATGGAGAGCTAGAGAAAGTCAATAGGATCAAATGGAGAGCTAGAAAAAGTCAATAGGATCGAACGGAGAGCTAGAGCTAGTTGCTGGGTGAAAATAAATAGTTAGGAATTACACACAAGGTAAAAGGACACATTACTACAAGCCTGTCCAATAGAACATAAAATTTGTAAAAATCAGTAAAAATGAAAATTGTAAAAACATTACAATTTTAAAACACTATGTTAAAATAAGAATTCGACTGTACGAAGCCATTAGCATGCATAAAATTTCAAGATATATAATTATTTGTGGATAGAAGATAGGATAAAGATGTAAAAAGACAAAATTGATAAAATAACAAGTATAGATAAAATATACCCTAAGATTAAAATCATTAAAAAATATTTGTCCAACAGGGACGTAAATGCTATAAAATTAATTTAAAGTGTAATTTAAGTGAAATGATTTATAAATCCATTCCTCCACATTTAGTGGTGCCCAACAGTATGGAATTACGGCATCAGTGCAAAGCGGACAAATCGCAATCTTTCATGAGTCTCTTAAATTGCGAACACTTTATTGTCAACACGTGAGGAACATAGTAGTTGTGATAACGACTACGAATTCAGTCATTAAGTGATTCAGTGAGAATGAGTCTGCGTCAAGATGGATAATCCATAGAAAAACCCTGACTTTGGAAATAATTAATTGTTGTATCTGGCTTGTTTTAATAAATCCAGTTAATAAACAGAATACTTTAATCACTTCAACAGATACTAAATAGTTTTGTGTATCACTGATATCAAATCTGCTATCAGTTTCGGCCTCCAAGCCACATTTTTTAAATGGTATTTTTAGTCCGTTTTTTGTCTAAATGTTTAAAAGCAGAGAAAAAGCAGAGATTCACGCAAATGCTGCGACAAACTTTTAAAGGAGTTAGGCCACATTATCATGATTAAAATTGAATAGGAACCCATGCATGGAAACAGTGCCGAATGCGGAACAAGGTGCTTCTTTATTATGACCTGTTCAGATGCACATTAAGAAACAGTTCATAAAATAGAAGAGGCCCATAGCGGTGTATGACGTATTTCCAGGCATGGGTTTCTATGCAATTTTAATTCTGATGGAGAGACCTAACGTCTCTAGAAATTTGCCGCAATATTTACGCGAACCCTATTATATATAGCACGGGTGGCCAACATGCGGCTCTTTGAAGGATTATTTGTGGCTCTTGAAAAAAGTACCCGAGTTCATTTTTCATTTTTGTGCTATTTTATTTTAAAAAATTATTATCGTTCCGTATGTTTCGAATTTCAGAAATTTGTACCAGAATCAAAGTATCCTATATTAAAAAAGGCTGCTAGTCGAATTATTTCAATATTCGGAACAACGTACTTATGTGAATCATTTTATTCCACTTTAAAACTCGTTAAATCCAAACACCGATTAGTCTTAACTAACCAGTAACTCAAAGAATTACTGAGAAGTTCTGTCACCAATTATTCACCAAATTTTAAACAATAATCAAGAGAAGTGAAATAAATGTGTTTAATTTTTAATATTTAAATTCAATACACATATTTTGAACTCTTATTTATATATTTTCAATAAATATAATTTCTGTAAAAAAAATTTAATACCTTTTTTGCATACCTTTTAAATACGTATTTAATTGCTGCACTCAAAAAATTTCAAATTTTGAAAAATGGCTCGTCTATCAAGGAGCTTGGCCACCCCTGATATATAGTATTTTTATACTTGTAACATTTCGCCGAAAGTTAGACTAAAAATGTCATTTAGGGAGTAAACTTAGGAGTAAAACTGATTTAAGATTTGAAATCCCCACATCCATTATAAGTAAGATCAAGTATTTGCATAAATGCAAGAAGAAATTCGTCCCTTAGGTGAACTGATTTATAAATCTATTCTTCCATATTTAGTGGTGTCCAACAATATGTAATTACGGTATCAGTCCCAAGTGGACAGAGTGCAATCTTTCATGACTCTCTAACATTAGGGACACTTTATTGTCAACACGTGAGGAACAAAGTAGTTGTGATAACGACTACGAATTCTGTCATTAAGTCATCCTGCGAGAAGGAGTCTGCGTCAAGATGGATGATACATGGGAAACCCTGACTTCGGAGATAATTAATCGCTGTCTCTGGCTTGTTTTAATAAATCCAGTTAATAAAAGGTATGTATTTTGCTCTGATTATAAGAATCACGAGCTTGTCCTTCAAATCTGTGTTCGTTTTCAACAGAATTCTTTTTAAAATGGATGATTTAAAAAAACAAAACATAGCGAATTGCCATTAAATAATTTTTATAACAAGGAATCGTAATACAAGAAGAAAAAAATGGTTATAACAGAAATTATTTTCTTCCAAAAATATTTTAGTTTTTATTTACAAGAGAAAAAATACTAATTGTCTATTGAGTAAATATTTTGCTATTTTAATAATAAATAATAAAATACCCAATAAAAAATATATAAAAAATTATTATTATTTTATATTTTTTATTATTATAATTACTATTTTATATTTTTTAATTTATATTATTATTATTTTATATTTTTTATTATTATAATTACTATTTTATATTTTTTAATTTATATTATTATTATTTTATATTTTTAATTTATTAATTATTATTATTATTATTTAATTTATGATTATTATATATTTTATTATTATTATATATTATTATTATTATTATTATTATTACTATTATCTATTTATTCTTACTATTATTATCATTTTATATTTTTTTAATTATTTGCTTGTTGAATTCGGTAGATGTTATCTAAAAGTCTAAAAATAAACCACGCTTTATAATTTTTTAAGATAATGCTATATTAAATATGAATGCAATACAAAACAGAAAAGTTTGGTTGTATACACTGAGAAAGAAAGTATGGGCAAAAGTACCAGAATATGGTTAAACTTACTATGTTTGTAGCTCTTTGAGAGCACTAAAGAGCCTGCTAAATTTTCATAGAAGTGCTTGGGTAATGATTTTAGTAAACTTAACAATGATATATTGTTTCATAATATTTGATACATTTTGGCAAACGTGGTAAAATTTGGTAATTCGGTCATGATACCTAAGGGAACGGTATAAAAACCATCTGTTCAGTTAAATTCACTTTTCAGTTTTGAATTTTTACTAAATGTGGTGATAAGAGCTATAATTTTTAAGAGCAGAATTTCCGGTAAACCGCTTCCATATGAATGGTTTAGATAATTTTTATTTTATTAAAAGAATGAAGAATAGTTTGATTACTACAAAGTCACAAAAAATTGTCAAGGTCTAGGATTTTCCTTCTCTAGCGATAGAGGGAACCACTAGATAAACTATTTAAATCCATAAATAAATATTTCCATGGTTCACTTGACAAAGCACGACACAGACACAACCTTACCCTTATGTCCTATACCTAATAAAAAGTTTAACAAAACTTAACCCCAATATGCAGTTAAATTTCATTTTTGCAGTTTTTAAGTCAAGCTAGTTTTAAATTGCTACAAATTCGTTTAGTTCAGTATTCACTGTTTTTTTTCTATCCATGCCATATTTAAAGGGTTCAAACCCCCGTAAATGCAAATAAAATTTTTTAACCGTAAACTTTTAGGTAAATTAGATGGTCAGACTGCTGCCGTTTATTATTTTTTATTTTAGAAGGAAAATTCTAACAGTGTATTTTAGTTCTAAATAACCTTCAGAGTTACTGTTTTTCATTTTGAAGCAAATAAATTTATTCATTGAATTTGACATATTTTTAACATAGATGAAACTTTTCCACAACAGTAATAGTTTATTCATAAATTTAAACATTTAATTGGACATATTTTTAACATAGATGAAACCTTTCCACAACAGTCAGTAATCGTCCACGTTTATTGTTGTGCTAGAAGTCCGACAATTTTGATGATTGCAATGTAATTAATTTAGGGCATCGACCATGTTTTCTTCTCAAAGTAGCTGGTACCATTTGATCAATAGCTGGGAAAGCTTCAAACCACTAACTCGGATAAAGATCTGGTCCTTCTAACTGACAATTTATTTGTCTTCACATAAATGCATTTACTGTATTCAGCAAGAAATTAATCTACTAAATAAAAAATTTCGACAAAGATTTTCATTTTTTAAAAATATTTCTCTTTAAAGAGTAAAACATCAGTTAGGTGAAAAATAAATTCTTTTGTAACTGATAGATTCAGATCCACTTCACTTTAAATAGCTCTAAGGTGTTACCTCACAAAAAATTCAATTTTTTGAAGAAAAAAATGCGTTTTAACCTGTTTTATTCAGAGTAATTTGACACCAAATTTAAGAAAATACTCAAAAAACGTAAGTTATACAGCAGCAAAAATAATCAAAACCATTGAAAGCAGAAAATCCCACACCCGATTTCTAAATTTGAAATCGTCTGTAAACCCAAGAGTGGATTTAAAATTGTTAATTAAAAATTTTGCCTTTCAATCTGTTTTTCTCAATTCACCATTTTTCCTACCTTGGCTTGCAAGATTATTCGACGTCTAACGAACCAATTAAGTTAAAATTTGTAATTGATTAAAGTATCGTATGTTGATTAAAATCAGATTATCATTTAAATATTGGAGAATATCAATTCTTACCATCAATATCAATCAATCTAATATCAATTCTTAATATCAATTAATATCAATTTTTTTTTCCAATTTTAACTTTTAGGGAAATTAAAATATAAATATTTTTGCAATATTTTACAAAGTGTTTCCATTGAAATAATATCTGTACTTAAGTTAAACTCTTCTAAGAAACTCAGATTCCAAAGTTAAATTTTAGATAAGTTACTCAGAGCAAGAAATAAAAGCTGTACATAGATTCTTTGTCGATAAAGTGAAATCACCCCTTCCTCTTGAGCAATTTTTTTAAAAACACATTAAGGAAAATATTTACTGAACTAAATTAAAGTTTTACAGACTGAAAATTCAACAAATTTTAATTTTTTGTTACCTTCCTCTTAACCGCTGAATAAAAAATCCAATTAAAAAAAATATTCATGCACAGATATTTTTTAAGTTAAAACCGAAATTAAAAGTGTTATTTTTTATGTCACAAATGTAATTGTAAAGTATGTAGACATACATTTGCAAATATCCAGTTTAATAGGAGCTCAGTTTAGCAATAAGCGGTTTTATATTTTATGTCCCACAAAAAAGCATAATTTTTGCTCAAAATAAGTGTTTTATAAAATATTTAAAACTGGGGTTTGCTTAAAGCAAAAAAAAGGAAGGATCTTCTTAAAAAGCTAATTAACTACGATGTTTTTTAAGGTCTGAGGAATTTATTTTGAAAAAAGTATATTTTACGTTAAAAAAAATATACTGAAATAAAAAATCACCTGCATGAAGAGTTATTTGAAGCGGCTAAGTATGTTATTTCATTTTTTTTAAAAAGAGAGAAAAGTTAATTAACGCAATTATGAAACCGTGAGATTTAAACTACCTTATATAGGAAATTATACATTGTCTTACATGGAACAGCTAAGATAATGAACATTATGGTTCCGCCATTACCAACCAGAAAACTTCCTCCAAACTTCACTTTCAAATAAAAAATAATTTAAATTTTTGTTTCAAATCCTGCTTCTTAATTAGAAAAATTTTAGAGTCACGATGTATTTCTAGAATCGAAAAAGTGCTGCAAAAATTCACATATTGTGCTCTAAAAACGGAATTAGAATTTTTTATTTATTTAAATTTAAAAGAAACAACTTGATTGTAATTCTCTATCCTTGTGTCGCTTATTGTAATACTTATTTCAAAAGTAGAGTAAACTCCGATCACTGGTCTAGAGTGGATAAGGTACTGGACTACGGGGCGAGTGGTCGTTGGCGAAGAATATAGAGGGAAGAATATAGAATTTATATTCTTTGGTCGTTAGTTCCAATCCCACCGTAGGCAAGGATGTAACTTTTCCCCTCTCTCTGTTCTATGACCTTTCTTCTGTGTGAATGTTTTTTTATTTCCAATGAGCTGCACAAGTGCGCACACATAGTGCGTTCTCCAGAAGTGGTATCCACTCTTTCAGGACCACCACAATGGGTGAGATACCGTTGGCCATGCTAATTTGGACGTCTACATTTCTGCCACACTAGATGGCAGCACCGACACTCTTATTTGGATGCTAAAGTGCACTAGGAATTTAATTTTGCCGGAAATGCCAAGAGCCAATAAGGCACTCCAGGGTTCTTTTACATGCCGCATAATTATACGACATGGCCACTGAGGATTTTCTGCATCCCGAAAATCCGGTGTCTGGGCCGGGGATCGCTACCCCACCCTATAAACGGGTTTGTGGTTATATGACGTGGGCGACAATACTCCACCGCTGTAGCTTAGCCACAGGTGCCCACTGGGTAATGATAAGAAAGTAGCAATTCTGGAATTTCTGAGACCAATGGAAAATAGACCCAAGTGACCGCCATAAAAAAGAAATGTAGAGTAAATGTTTATTTTACTTTTTGCTTGTAATCCTATCAATAGCATAGTTATTTAATTGGTATTGCGCTTTCATGATTTTTCGGACACATTTTACCACATTTCATAATCCGCGTAAGACACTGGTTACTTACAGACAAACTGCTATAGACAATTGCTACGAACTTCCCACAGCTATAAGCTATTACTCTTTTAAAAAAAATAATAATAAAAAAAAACCTTTGATATTATAATAATTTTTTTTTAATAATTTCCAGTGAGCTGCACAATCAGTCTTACCGATGAGCAGACCTAGTGCGTTCTCCAGAAGTGGTACCCACTCTCTCAGGACCACCACAATGGGTGATATACCGTTGACCATGTTAATTGGGGCGTCTAGTTTCTGCCCCACTAGATGGCAGCACCAAGACTCTATTTGGATGCTAAAGTGCACTAGGAATTTAATTTTACCGGAAATGCCAAGAATCAATAAGGCACTCCAGGGATCTTTTACATGCCACATAATCATACGACATGGCAGCTGATGATTTTCTACATCCCGGAAATCCGGTGTCTGGGCATATTATAATAAATTATATGCATAATAAAATGATGAAATAAAAGTAACGTAACTTTAATGTCAGCCAGGAAGTGTATTATTGAGGGTAAACAACATCGGGTGACTTTACAACTTTAAGTTCCATTTTAAGGACTTGTGCTCAATCTGTCATAACCGTAAGCTGTCGAGAGATGTCGTCAGTGTCCTAGGTCTAAATTCTTGCGACGAAAAGTAACGAAGTGACAACGACAGTGTTGAAAGTGGATACCTGTAATAAAGTGAGTGAAAACAATGCACATGAAACCGAAAATTCTCAGCTCATGTGTATAGTACGTTCACCAGTAGTTGGCACTTGGCTCAGCCTGCAACATGTGTATCCGACGATACTATTTCAGTATTTTTGGGAAAAGGATGTGAACAATCCTGAACAAGGATGCTATTTGGCGATCGTATGACAAAAATATTCATTTCGCAATCTTTATGTGCATTTTTTTAACATTAAATATTTCATAAATTGGATAATATTTCTCTCCTCTTAGCGAATAATTTATCCTTTTTTTGCTACAATATGTTTAATTAATTAGCTAGAGTAGGTATAATAGCAGATGATAAAGCGAAGTAAGTGACTAAAAAAGAATTCATTGTTTGCGTTTGCCGCACATTAAAGGCTGTCTGAATTTCAAACTCGGTGACGTTTCTCTTCCCGCTCTTCAATGAACTCTTCGTCCGAGGAGATGGAGTCAAGTGCCAACTCCTGGTGAACGAACTATACCTCATGCCTTATGTATGCTTATGTCAGTGCTTTAAAGGTACAACAGCACGGAAATTTGTATTTTTTTACCTTTCAATGAACGAAAACCTTTTTTGTACCTTTTCGTTGTACCGTTGTGCCCTCTATATTCATGTAATACATAAGCTATGTATCTCTTATATGAAATGTGTTTCCACTAGATACTGTTTTTGGAAGGTAGGTATGGGAACGAATGAATACGTTTTTAATTATTTTTAGGCTATGTGACTCTTTCGCAGATTGTAAAATCTAGTCATGTCTAATCTATCATGTCTAATCGTCATGTTTTGTTCGGTACGGCTGTTTTGTTCAGCTTAATTTAGGTCAAAATAATCCCACATTCTCCTTCTCACAGTACAGTGTGCTTTACGAGCTAATTTCAGTTTAAATTAAGAATTAGAATATATGTGCTTCTCAATAAATCATTCTTTTTGTACAATGCGCCTGGAAAATAAGTTTACTGTCTCTTATAAGTATTATATTTTTATTATGAACTTTAACATCATTGAACACTAGGAAATTGTACAATATACTTTACTTCAAAAGTATTATTAAAAATATTCCAGAGGTTTCTTTATACCAAGAGCAGTTCTTCATGTTTATTGCACCAAGTAGTAACTAATGGTGCTTTATAATATTACTTTTGATGCAAAATAATTGCCACCATTTTTGATTTTAATAAGATACGAGTAATGGGAAAAAGATAAGAGTATAAGAAAAGAGCAATCATGAGGGTTAGAGGCCGCTGTCAAGCTGGGGTTTAATATCTCTTTTGTTACATGAAACAAACTAATTATGTTTTAAAATAACACTTGGATACATAATTGCATACCATTATAACCTTAAAGATTAATATTGTATGAATAAGAGATTTTAATTATTGCTAGTGATATTTATAAAATTATAATTTTTTAAATTCATAAAATGACAGTTTTTATAATGCNTCTGTTCTATGTCCTTTCTTCTGTGTGAATGTAGCCCTCCCTATAAGAGGGTTTATGGTTATATGGCGTGGGCGACAATACTCCACCGCTGTAGCTTAACCACAGGTGCCCACTAGCTAATGATAAGAAAGTAGCAATTCTTTAATTTCTGAGACCAATGGAAAATAGACCCATGTGACCGCCATAAAAAAAGAAGAAGAAATGTAAAGTAAATGCTTCTTTTACTTTTTGCTTGTAATCCTATAAATAGCATAGTTATTTAATTGGTATTGTGCTTTCATGTTTTTTCGGACACATTATTTTACCCCATTTTATAATCCGCATAGGGCACTGGTTATTTACAGACAAACTGTTATATACAATTGCTACGAGCTTGCCACAGCTGTAAGCTACGAAGAAGAAAAACTTTGATAATAATAATAAATTATATGCATCATAAAATGATGAAATAAAAGTAACGTAACTTTAATGTTAGCCATAAAGTGTATTATTGAAGATAAACAGTATCGGGGGACTTTACAACTTTAAGTTTCATTTTAAGGATTTGTGGACAATCCATCATAAAAGTAAGCAGTCGCGAGATGTCGTCAGTGTCCCAGGTCTAGGTTCTTCTTGCGACGAAAAGTAACGAAGTGACAACGACAGTTGAAAGCGGATATCTGTAATAAAGTGCGTGAAAACAATGCGCATGTACCGAAAATTCTCTGCTCATGTGTATAGTTCGTTCACCAGGAGTTGGCACTTGGCTCCACCTGCATCGTGTGGTATTTGACGATAATATTTCAGTATTTTTGGGAAAAGGATGTGAACAATCCTGAACTAGGTTGCTATTTGGTGATCGTATGACAAAAATATTCATTTCGCAATCTTTATTGTGCATTTTTTTAACATTAAATATTTCATAAATTGGATAATATTTCTCTCTTTTTAGTGAATAGTTTATCCTTTTTTAGACATTTTGCAACAATATATTTAGCTAATTGGCTAGAGTAGGTGTAATAGCAGATGATAAAACGAAGTAAGTGACTAAAAAGAATTCATTGTTTGCGTTTGGCGCACATTAAGGGCTCTTTGAATTTCAAACTCAGGGACGTTTCTCTTCCCGCTCTTCAATGAACTTTTCGTCCGTGTTTTTTAAAAGTGCCAACTCCTGGTGAACGAACTATACCTCATGCCTCATGTATGCTTATGTCAGTGCGTTAAAGGTACAAAAGCGTTGAAAAATGTTTTTTTTTTTACCTTTCAATGAACGAAAACCTTTCTTGTACCTTTTCGTTGTACCGTTGTGTCTTCTATATTCATGTAATACATAATACATAAGCTATGTATCTCTTATATGAAATGCGTTTGCACTAGATACTGTTTTTAGAAGGTAGGTATGGGAACGAATGAATACGTTTTTAATTATTTTTAGGCTATGAGACTCTTTCGCAGATTGTAAAATCTAGTCATGTCTAATCTATCATGTCTAATCATCATGTTTTGTTCGGTACGGCTGTTTCGTTCAGTTTAATTCAGTTCAAAATAATCCCATCACATTCTCCTTCTCACAGTACAGTGTGCTTTACGAGATAATTTCAGTTCAAATTAAGAATTAGAATATATGTGCTTCTCAATAAATCATTCTTTTTGTACATTGCGCCTGGAAAATAAGTTTACTGTCTCTTATAAGTATCATATTTTATATTTTTATTACAAACTTTAACGTCATTGAACACTAGGAAATTGTACAATATACTTTACTTCAAAAGTATTATTAAAAATATTCCTGAGGTTTCTTTATATCAAGAACAGTTCTTCATGTTTATTGCACCAAGTAGTAACTATGGTGCTTTATAATATTACTTTTGATGCAAAATAATTGCCACCATTTTTGATTTTAATAAGATACGAGTAATGGGAAAAAGATAAGAGTATAAGAAAAGAGCAATCATGAGGGTCAGAGGCCGCTGTCAAGCTGGGGTTTAATATCTCTTTTGTTACATGAAACAAACTAATTATGTTTTAAAATAACACTTGGATACATAATTGCATACCATTATAACCTTAAAGATTAATATTGTATGAATAAGAGATTTCAATTATTGCTAGTGATATTTATAAAATTATAATTTTTTAAATTCATAAAATGACAGTTTTTATAATGCTTTAAACATTTTGTCATTATTAAAACATTTTTGTTACTTTAAACATAATGTAAAAATTATAATGATTTCGAGTATTTTGTATATTCTATAATGTCAAACTTTTATAATAAAAGTTTGAATAGTAAAATAATGAAATTAACTAGAGAAATAATAACATTTCATTTTAAATTTTGCGAAAAATGCACCTTTCAAAACTTGCATTACATGCAGCACGTAGTTAAATATTTGCCAAGAATGTAAATTTTTAAATCGATCATGTGATTATTTAACAAAACAAATTATAACTACACATTATTAAAAAAATATTTTAAATAAAATTGAAATAGCTTACAATTTCAAAGTTTATCGAATATTTGATAAAAACATGCTTCCCCATTTATTTCAATAAAGCAATAAAAATGACAAACTTTTTCATACACTGCCTGAGAATAAATGAAACTACAGAGAAAGAAAAGGAAATAAATACATTATTTTTAAGGTAAAAAGAAAATCATTTTTTAAAATTCGAATTGTATCAATAGTTTCTAACAAACCAATTTTGACAATTTTCCAACGCACTATTTTGTTCATGAAATAATTCACGTTGAATCCAAGAACGGCAAAGCTTATTTGACTTTCAAAGTGCGAGTAGAGAAAGTGATTTGTTTTCTTCTCTGCGCATGTTCGTGGGAAGCTCAAGATCGGAAAGGGATGCTGTGGATTTTTCACTATTTATTTAGGATCTACGAAAGGCTAAAGCAGACCAAGTCATTTCCGCTCTTACTTGTCATGTGACTAATGGATTCCATAGCAAACAACTAATTCTTCGAATAGTGAGTTTAATTTCCATGTTTTAATCCCAAATATAGTAAAACAGAAAAAAATTCCAAATCACGGAAATTGTGAGAAAAAAAATGAGGTACTTATTTGATCTATTTTTTTATATGGAAAATATTTTAATGCATAAATTTAGTTATATTTTTAATATTAAGAAAATTATATCAAATTAGTAATAATGCATATTGAACATTTACAAATAGCTGCACACTGTTCCTAAATCATATATAAGTACTATATCATAGGTTGTTTTCATGTTTCTAATTGCTCATAAATGTTTCTGAGACGTTCTATTTTTAATGTAGTTTTTTTGTATGTCTGATGTTCCGGGAAGATTATTTTTAATAATCTTTTTAAAAATATTTTTTAAAAATAAAGACTGAAAATTAAACTCTTTGGGAAACAAAAAGAATCAAAGAATAAGAAACACTATAGAAATCTATACAAATGGTTTCTAAGAAAAACAGGTGCACAGAGCATAAATACGTGTGCTTGATTGCTTGTTGAAAGTCAATGATATGTCGGCTTTCAACTCTTCTCTGTTTCATCACATCATATAGAGAGAAAACATTCTTGTAGAATAATCGTACTGTATAGCTCTGACATTTCTGGTATAGAAAAAAACATTATTCAGGCTTAAAAAACCTAAGTATAAAATATTAAAACTATTCATTTCGAATATTAAAACTATTCATTTCGAATATTAAAATTATTAATTTCGAATATTAAAACTATTTATTTCGTAACTTTATCGTTAATATGTTAACGGTTTACCAGAAATTCTGGTTTCCAAAATAGTTCTTATTACCCCACATTTAGTAAAGAAAACAAAACTGAAACGTGAATATAACCGCTTAAATGATTTTATGCCATGCTCTGAGGTAGAACGTTAAAATTTCCAGATTATACCATATTCGTCAAATTTTATCACCTATTATGCAACTATATTTTATTGTTAATTTTACGAGAATCACTACCAAAGCGCAGTCCTTCGACAAAAATTACCGGATTTTTTGGTGTTCCCAAGGAGAAAGAAATATCACATTTATCATGTTTTGTTTGTAAATTTATCACGTTATTAAATTGTGCTTCACCGTAACAGGATCTCTTCAGGGGTCATACTGTACTAAAAGTACAACACTTTGTACTATTAATTAGCACTTTATTTCACACAAAATATAATAATCTTGTTAATTGACATTTGTTTTGTGTAGAACACATTATTCAAGTGAATTAACAATTATTTATCCATAGAAAAAATATATGTATAAAAAGTAACTCTTTTTAAGCTATGAAAAAATTTCAGAATAATTTTTTAGAAAGTTACTGTTGACACAAATTAAGGAATATTTTATTCTATGTAAAATCTAATAATCAGGTTATTATTACCCGCCCGAAGTCTATATTTAGAAATGATCATTAAAATTCAACACTATATGCCTTATAATTATTTAATTATGTTTAAGATTTTATAAAAATGCAGTTTATACAAAACAAATTAATCAGGATACTAAGCACTTAATTCATGTAAAATTCCAATGCAAAAATATTTCTGGTACATTATTTAACCCGTTTTTAAATAAGCAAAGTGGATGCCTTTACGTAAGCTTATACTTCATACTCTACAAAGAAGAAAAATTGTAAAATTATCGTACTATATGGTAAGGACATTTCTGGTAATAGACCATGATTCCGGTTAATAAAACCAAAATGTACGAAATTTGAACTATTTGGTTATTTTTCTTTTTGTATGGTAACGGTTTATCAGAAATTCTGGTTTTCAAAATTGTACTTCTTATTACCACACATTTAGAATATAAAACAAAGCTGAAAAGTAAATTTATTCGAATAAATTGCTTTTATGACACGGATAGCTTGGCCAGGATAGCTTGGTTGTTAGGGTGTTGCATTCTTGCTCCTGAGAACGGAAGTTCAAACCCAGCCGGCCGAAGACTCCCGATGTAGAAACTGGTGACTTGCGCACGTGTTAAATCATAAGGTCCTCCATGTTCCCATAACAAATTATACCTCTGGAGGTACTGGATTGGAGGTAGATAGTTCGCTATTTCAGGATGCAATTACGATATGTAGATGATCTTATGGATGTATGAATGGGTCTACCCAATAAACGGGAGTCACGTATGGGTGTGGCAGAAGTCGAATTCTTGGCCATAGATGACACCACTGGAATAACAAGAACAAACGCATCCCCTGTGCATTAATGGCCAACAACAACAACTTGTACTGATTTAAAGTACATTAGAAAATTACTAAATTTTATCACATTTTATGAAACCATATTTTATCGTAAATTTAACAAAGTCATATCTAAAGAGCTTCGGTTAAAATTACCGAGGTGTTTAGTGTTTTCATAGAGCCAGAAACAGGATAAATTTTACCATATTCTGGTAGTTTTGACCATACGTTTTTTGTTTCTCAGTGTAGGTTTAGTAGTCAAAGTACTATCTATTTTATTACTTAACTGATTAATATGTTCTTGGTATGATATATATTTCATCGAGTCAATTCATAAATCCGTACGTTGTTACACTTTAGAAAATTAAATTCGAATTAATGTTATACTTATGTTTGCTGTCTTACAATTAATGTTATAAATGGAATAAAATATACTGTTTGATTGATTAATTACATTCTCATATAACAATTGGAAATTAAAGCATGCTATTACTCTGCATGAATCCAAATTTGTGTTCAAGTAATTTAGACGTGATGGTTCAAAATTATTTAGTTACAATAAACCTTTATTCATTATAGAATTTATAAAGTTCTATTGAGATCATTAATTTCTGATATAATAGAAATTTCGAAGTACTTTATTCAATATAGCTTAGGATACTGATTACTTTATCATGACTGAGGTGAAGTGAATAGTTGAACTTAGAGTTGATTTCAAGTAGAATTCCACTCTCAGAAATAAAGGTTTCCCAATTGACTATTCAGCATGCATAAAGTTGTAATCCATTAAAATTGAGAATCATTACGTCACGAAATTACGTGGTTTGTGACGAAACGCGAACTCTCAAGTACATGACAAAAATGTTCCTCATTTTGGCAAAATGTTCCAATGGCAAAAATGTTCCTCATTCATTCATCTAACTTCTTCATAAAGCATCGTGGGAGATTGTTAATTTGGATGACCAAACTAGAACGAAGACCAGACGATTGAAAATAAAGTCACAATCAAGCTGACCGGGCTGTTTGGTGGTCAAGGAGTTGGAAGAATACGAGCAAGATCCCGAGTTAGAATCCTGCTTCACGCATTGGCGTATTATATTTCTCTGTTCTATCAGCCTTGAGTTGTTTAGGCGACAATGATCCACCTATATGATGTCCACTATGAAGTGATTATTTGAAAAGTTAGATACAATAGGTATAGGAGAAGTGATGATAATCTATTTCGTCATATTGACGAAATTTTTGCTTGAAGCATATTCTAGGAAACGATTGCCAAAAACGAAGAAAGTTTCGAGAAATTTAAGTACCCATTTTCACAGGGTCCTCAAAGTTTCACAGTTAGGTCAAGGATATTAAATATTTTTCCACAAAAAGATTCCTCAGATAAATTGAAATGATAATAATTCATTGAAAGTTGTATTTTAGAAATTAGTTCAAATTCCAAATTACGTAGGAAATGAATTTTTTGTCTTAATCTACAATGTTCCTTGAACCCCTTTTTAATGAATCTTTTTACAATGAATCCTGTTTAAAAATATTAAGTGGTTATTCTTATATAATTCATCTATTAGACGATCTTATTTTTAACTCATAAATATGAATATGAAAAATTCATAAGAGTTAGAAGGAGGAATTTTTCTGATCGATTACTTATAAAATTCTATTGGATAAAGTTCGAAAGTTGACTTATAAACTTCCAGTTTATCCGAGATTAAAAGCTGGGAAATGGATAGTCCTCATTCGGCAAGATAAGACCAGCCAGAAATTTCCGAACTCAACTAATAAGTGAAAGAAAATATGTATGAAATATAGAGCACATACTCGCAAGACTTTTCTTGCTTAAAATTAGCATAAAAGTATACATTAGCTTACAAGCTATGGTGATAATCTCAAATCTAATTTCAAAAATATTATAAAGAAAGTGTGACTAGGTTCATATACTTCATTAAAATAAATAAAAAATAACATTAGCCGTGTCTGTTCGTTGTACCAACGACATGATAGTGCACGGTGAAAAATTCCAGCTCAAATAAAGTAAAAAGTGTTGCAGTCAGTATGCCGTTACTTTTTACAGGTAGAATCCTTTATTATTGGAACATATTACGGACTAACGCACCTTATATGCCCTAATTTTTGCAGTGAAGATAATGAATTATTATAATGAAATATTACTGTAAATATTACGGTATAATATTAGTACCGGAAATACTACGGGGACGGAAAGTGAAATCGTTTCGGCGCAATAATAATTCGTTAGTCTTAAACTTCAATTCCTTTTTTCGATTCATTTTCAATCCGGCATTGAGAGGTTGCTGCTAACGAGGGTGAATATGATATTGATTAAAAAAAATATTGTTAACAAATATCAAATGCACCGAAATGACATAACTTTCCGGTCCCCCCCCCCCAAGACTATACTGTAAAAATAGAATGTGAGGTAAAACTGATTTTATTGTAAAATGGATTCTACGGATAGTGCACTTGAAGTGCTAATGCTGCATACCGTAAGTTGATCTAGAATTTTTTACAGCATGTCACTGCAGTTAGTTTTGCACAGGCCGTCTTTACTTCCCAGTCAGCTGTCGATCATCTATCTGAAAGTGTGTGGACCTTAAGCCATCACTGGGGATCGAATCTTAGTCTTCCACATAGGCAGTTCAGGGCCCTAACAGTCTGAACCATCGGAACTTATTTCTTATATTTTATAATTGCGATTCAGTATTTCATATTTATTATAATTTCTATGATTTTTTACTATTGAATTTTTTTATATTTATATCAGTTATTTAAAAAATAATCTGACCCTTTTACTAAATTCACGAGGTTCACGACCATAACAATTACACACATTTTTCTTAATTAATGACTGGCTCAGAAATTTTCTGCTGGGGATGCAAATTATATTTAGCATACAATAAATATTTAACATGCAGTCTTATAAAATGTCGTAATATATACTAAATTTTTACTTAGATTATTATTTCCGAAATTTCTTATTTTTTATATAACTAAATTTTTTTCAATGTTTTAATGAACGTTAAAATCCTTTTAACTAAAAAATAATTCCTAATTTTTAAAACTGAATTTTATTTTTTTATTTTTAAAGTGATTTGTAATTTAAAAATCATTAAATTATTAAATTACGAAAAAATTAATTTTCGACTATTCATTTCGTTTTTCGTTCATTTATAATTGCGTCTTTTATTTCAGAAAAATCAAAATTGATTTTAGAAAACAATTCTTTTAAAAAAGCTTACATTTTCATTTCAATTCTTATTATTTTATTTGTGTTATAAAAGTATATCAGTTTCATAATTTTCAAAAGTTTTGTGAAATGTACAAGCCTGCATAATGATATTCTACTTTAAGATACCAATTCATTGTGTTTCAACTCTTTAAATAAAAATAAATTGTCGATCAAAACAATACTTTTTAAAATGTCATTACTATTGTTATAAATTTATATTTTATGGAACTTTGAAAAAAAAACCTCTCTTATTTCGTCAAATTAGATAAAAGCATTTTACGTCATAAAGATATATCTTTTGGGACAAAATAAAAATGTTCAAGCATAAACACTAATATGCAGCTCTGTTCTCCCATATTTTCTTCTTCATTCTTCTTATATTCGATTGAACAATTCAAACAGTTCTAAGGATAACTTTTTATATTTGTTATGAACAACACAGATAAAACGCATTTGGGTTTTTAAAAGTTCCCTAAGAGACGAAAAGAAGGGAAATGCTCAGCTTCTTAGGGAAAATCTTTTGTCACACGAGTCAAAAACCTTTGAAAAAATGTAACTTCAGTTTAACTAATGATCAAAAAGAACAATGAAAAGAGGGGGAGCTTTATGTAAAAGTGGAAGCATAAAAGTGGAAGAAAATGTAATAAATTAGGATTATCGCACTTCCCTTTTCCTTTTACTTAAAATGAAAGTTACTTTCTTAAAAAAATTAAGATTATAAATTTTAATTTATTATTTAAGAACGCTATCAGCTTCTTGAAAGGAGTCTTTCTTCATGACGNTATATATATATATATATATATTAAAACTCTTCATTTCCTAATATTTTGTAACGGTGTACATATTGCAGCTGCTTACAGGAAATTTCGGGTTCTTAAAATTATAGTCCTTATTACTACACACTAAGTAAAAATTACAAAAATTAATAGTAAATTTAACCGAAGAATTAAATTACATACCATGCGCTTAAGTATCATAGTAAAATTATCAAACTTTATCACACAATAGCCGTCTTTGGTGACCAGTTTGGTCACTTTTCAAAACTATCATGTGCAACATATAAACTTTAGTGGTAACCAGTCACATGCACATCTCAACTTAACTTAAATATGTAATTTTTTAACTCCTTCTTCTATCTAGCACTTTAAATAGTTTTAAACATTATATTAAGCAAATTCTCTCTTCTTTTAGATGTTGCTCACGGCTTCGACAGAACATAAGTACGTTGATTTCAATTTAATTACTTAAAAGCTATGCTCGTGATATTGTCAAAGTTCGTATTGAATTTTAGTAATAATTCAAAATCAGTCCAGCATCTTTTGAATCCCAACAACCACCATGAGTGTGAGTTCGAGATATTTCATCAAGGTAGGCAGCACAAGTATTAAAATTTCTTCCATCTCTGCCATGAAATAAGGTAGAAAACCCATCCCAACACTTTGTTATGTGCTGCACTACTTCCTAACGCACCTCTCGAGTAATAACTTGAGTAAAGTATAATATATATGCTGTAGTTCGTAAAAGGCAAGCTCCGTCACCAATACCTACATCAGTTTTCTTGCACTTTGACTCTAGGGTGTAAGAGCCTGTTGGGTGGTCAACAGAATGTAAAACCCTCAAACAGCTTTTGAACAACCTTTACGCCAGCAAACCTCACTTCTCGCGTAAAATATCCTCAATGGGTTAGAATCATGGTTTTGAATACCCTTGAGGTTGGAATAACTATGGACAATTCTCGAGGTTTTCCTTCTTATGTAGCCAGACTAGGTTCATTATGTTGTCGGATTAGTTCCATAAGAAAGTCCACCACGTGGGGTAGTTTGTACTACAACTTGAACCTGGGGATCCCTCGTCTCCTAGGTTGGGTTTAAAATTTCAAGGCTACGGAGTTGAACATTGATAGCCGTAAACTCAAAATTGGGTTCTATACTTTTCAACACTAGTTATAACATAATATATAATAATTACGTCAAATCACGCTGACTTTGGGAATAGACTTCCGTCTCTCCATTAGGGGAGACAAATTCGAATCTCAGCGATGTCTGTTCCATGCGAATTCTTCCTCCAGTTCACCTTTCCCAGTTCGTATAAAATATCCTCAGTGATAGATGGCTTATGGGTTATAACTCCATTGCCATCTTTCTAATCGTGGGATATGAATAACGCAAATGCGGGTTAGTTCCATCGAAACGTCAATTATGTAGGCCAGTTTGTTCCAATACTTGATCCAGCAGTTCCCTTGTCTTCTAGATTGGTGTCAAAGTTATAAACCACGGAGTTAGGCAATGAAATTAAAAACTGTTCAAGGCCTGTTGTAAAATAAAATAGAACCATTGCTTCAAACAATGGCTGCAGAAGCCTCGATGGATGAATGATTGGGACAGCTATTTTGCTGGAAGAGAAATGTGAATTCCACGAAATATTACCATGGAGTGCGGGAGAGTGAAATTGTCCAGTAAGCCCACGCACAGAGTTCATTTTTCCAATTGTATGAATTAAGGCCAATACATTTGGCCTAAATCCCCTAGTTCTAGACCTTCACACCTTTTGAATGAGTTTCTCCATTTGAATGAGTGTCCAAACATTTGTGACCAGGCAGCACACAATTTATGTAATAAATACTATATTAAAGACTATCCTCAAACGCATTATCTCGGATAGGATGCATTATGACCATCTTGCGATAAATATCGAACATGATTGTCAACTTACGATAAATATCAAATATGCGATGATTGTCAACTAGATAACATCGCAATCATTATCGACCCTGATAAATATCGAATGCTATAACACCGTGTTAGTTTGATCAATAGTAAGTTTAACATGTTTCAATGGAAATTTATTGGGAGGGCTAGTAATTTATCTCTGGGTAATGGAAATATTGACCAATGTTAAAAAGTAAAATTGGAAAAATATCGATATTTCCGAGTCATATATGGTGATATTAAAATTCTGATATCTTGCACACGTTATTGCTGTCGGAGTACTTTTGAAAAATCCATGATCAAAGAGTTTTTTTTTTTAAAAAAAAAAAGCTGACCTGTTCTGATGTGGCTACTCAGGAAACTTTCATTCCGATTTTGATCATTTTTTTATAAATAAACATAAACTTTGTTTTTGTTAATTTTTAATTATCTCTTTGTGAAAAAAGTTTAAATGAATTTAAATATTAATTTTGCTAACAATTTTAAATTTAATGAAACTATTTCTTTCCGAATAATTTGAATAGAGAAAAGATATATTTAGTATTATACTCCAAATTTGTAATTTTGACTAAATTATGTTGAAAGTAAATTTTCACAGTTTTTTCTCTCTTTAATTTTGATTATTCAACAAAATCCCTTTATAAAGTTACATATGAAAAAGTTAAGTCATGAGGTTCCTCTTATTATTATTCTTGATACCATTTCCTAGCAAACTGAGTAGAACAGATTGAGCATTAATATTATCATTAATGTTAACGTTAATGTTTCTGTAATGTTACATTAATGTTTCATTAATTTTTCATTAATGTTAACGTTAATATTTCATTAATGCTACATTAACTTTTCATTAAAATTTGAATTATGTTAATCTAAATGTTTCATTATAGCCCTATTAATGTTTCATTAATATTTCAGCAATGTCAATATCAATGTTTTTCCTTAATGTACATTAATATCAATTACTTATCAATGCTCTTTAATATTAACATTTATATTTTATCATTATTAATATCAATATTAATGAACACGAATATTTTTTTTTGCATTTTTATTTGTGATTTTTTAAATTGTTTTATTTTTGTATTTTATTAGAATAATTATATAACAAATTTGATGCAGATTATTGTTAATTTATGATCTGCGAACAAAGGCAGCTGTAATGAGTATATGTTCATGTAAAGTTCTTTTGCAATTGTGCAATTTGGTCTCGTTGAACTACTTATAAAGAATTTAAATTTCTCTTGGAATATTTAAGAAACACTTTAATTTGGTAAACGCATGGTTTATAGCAGAAGTTTAGGTAGTTCTTTAATGTAATGCATAAATGTACACGAAAAATAAGCTTTTAATTTCAAGTTATTTTTCTAAATATAATTTTTTTTATCGTTAGAGATTAATTAAGATAGGTTTTATTTCATTTTAATATTTTATATTCATGTATAAAAATCTTTTTTTTTAAGCACAGAGTATTTTTTTATGTATTTAAGTGTATTTTTAATTTTAAATTTCATTTATTTATTTATTTATTTATTTAGGAAACTAAAGATCAAATACTTTTTAGAGAATTTTAAAAAACAAATTTAGATTTTTAAATTTCTTCTCTTTTTTAATAAATATCATTAAAAATGTAGTTAGATAAAAAAAATAAGTAGAGAATTTATGTTTTTTGTCCTTTATTTCCTTAATCTTTCTGAAAAATAGTTTGGTTTAGTAAAAAAAAAGAAAGGAAAAGAAAGATAATTTCACCGCAGGAAAAGAACTCAACCATCCTGCATTTAAAACATTTCATATTTTCGAAATCCCATTTCAAAGAAGGAAAAAAAACACAAATAAAATCATTATTTTACAGTTTAGTTGAGTTATGTTATTGCTTTAACGTTGAATTGTATCAATAAAATGCAAGCTTTTTCTAAAAAAATGCATTAAAAAGAAATAAGTATCAATATTTCATAAGTTTCTTATCATATTTCAAGACCCAAGGGGAAGAAATTTTATATTTTTAGTCCCTTTTGTGTTTTGTTTTTATTCCTTATTTATGAATCAGTACACCAGATTATAGTAAATTTTGTTTACTTAATTTTGAACATTTTTCCGTTCTCTGCCAGCATAAAAACATAAAAATACTAAAGTACGCATTTTTATGCTTTTTATTCTAACTATGCATAAAACAAAATTTGCAAACTAGTTACCTTTATAAAATTAACTTTATTTTCGTTCCAATAAACAAGATAAATTGGTATTTTCTAAGCCTCGCATTATTAAATGATGCGCAATTTTGTTTTCAAATCATTTATTGAAATAGTTTAGTTCGTTTGTTACTGCTCTATTTCTTTTTAAACAATATTTACATTATTTATGTTGGGTTTTACATAACTTGAAAAAATAAAACAATATATAGAAATATTTGTGTAGTTATAGTTGAGTTATCAGTACTTATTTCAACACTTTTGAGTAAAGTGCATCGAATTCATTTAGCATATTTTTTTCAATTTAATTTATCTTTTTTATTGCCATAGAAACATAAGAAAAATACAATTATTTTCTTAAAACATTTTCATTGCCTTTTATGCGAAATAAAAAAAAACTGTAAGAACTGATAAATGAAAAAAGAAGTAGAGAGGTATAATTTTTGTATAGGATTCTTTAATCAGAAGATAGTATAATGCATTTCCATTAAAAAGTAAATGTCATGAATATCCATTACGAATATCAATTAAGATTTTTTTTAATTCCGAAATATGTAAAATGCCCAAAATATGGAGTACAACAATATCATATTAGAAAAATAGGCCCATTTTTGAGAATGTCATGATTGTGTAAAATGCCTGAAATATGGAATTTTGCAACATAACGTTTTGTAAAAAATTATTTATTTTTGAGAATTTCATGATTATATAAAATACCACAAATATGGAGCAATGCAGTACCATATTAGAAAGAAAAAGGCATTTTGTGACTGTCATGATAATGTAAAATGTCAGAAATATGAAGTAACGCATAATATCATATTGAAAAAAAGGCTTAGTTCTATAAAGTTTAGGATAACTTTTGAAACTTTAATATCTTTGAAAATTTGAAATTATAAAAAATGAAGTTTGAAAGTTTGGCAACATTAAAATGTTTTGTTTTGATTTTACTAACTGGAGAATATTAATAATAATAAAACGAAAATTATGGCTAGAATGAGAAAAAGAATTATGAGAAAGTTTGATTTTGAGTCAGTGTAGTGAGGTATTAACTGAAGCAGACACATACACGCATACATTCAGGGTGATTAAAGAAAGATGGGCTAAATTTTAGGAAGTTATTGTACACACCCAAGCAAACAATTTTTATCAAAGAATGCATGGTCGAAATCAAAGCACAAAGGTGCTGGGGCATTTGGAATGTTGTTTCATGCAAACGTGAAAGCTCCATTCCTGCTGCGAGTTATAATTTGCATGTTATGGGATGAAGAAGAACTGGTATGCAAATTTTCGTCCCGATTCTTAGAAAAAAGCTGCTGATTCAAGAATACAATGTCAATCGCGGTAGTAACGCATCTGAAGATGTTGCCCTTCTCTAATAAGGAAAAAGTCGATATGCATTTTGTTTATGGAGCTGCAAATGGAAATAGCTTAGAGGCTCAACGATTGCTCGGAGAAGGATTTCCAAACAGGTGGTTGCCTAACAGAAAAACATTTCAGCGCTTGCACCGACAGTTGTGGGAGATGGGATCTTTTCTTTCAGCCTGGTTGGTTGCAGATCGTGCAAGGACAGACGGAATGGTGGAGGAAGCTATTTTGTATATGTTGGCTGATCAGTCAAGTACAAAAACACGAGCGGAGGCAATACACAAGAGGTACAATTACAGGTATCGCAATCCACAACATGGCAAATAGCGAAGGATGAACGCTTGGACCCTTATCATGTTCAACGAGTCCAGGGACTGACTCAAAGGAATTATCCTAGTCGTGTGCAATTTGTCCACTGGTTTCTGCAGAAGAACGCTGTAAATCCTGATTTTTTTGCAACTGTTCTTATCACGGATGAAGTTACCTTCACGCGAGATGGTGCATTTAACACGCACAATCAGTATGTATGGGCAGAAGTAAATCCACATGCCACTTATCCACATTCACATCAGCGACATTTTTTTTATCAATGTTTGGGCAGGAATAATCGACGGCCATTCACTCGGACCTTTTCTTCTGCCAGAACGCCTTGACGGGAAAAAATACCTCAAGTTTCTGCAGCAGGTGCTGCCAGACATGTTGAACGACGCTCCTCGACACATATGGTGGGTAATGTGGTTCGAACAGGATGGAGCACCAGCTCATTACGTACGAGAGGTGAGAAACTATCTGGGCGTAACCTTTCCAAACCAATGTTTCGTTTTGCTTCGTTGCTTATTTTTAATTAATTACGTAAAAAGGTTTAATCCTATAGTATTTATTTTTAAATTTATCTTTTCTTTTAAAGTATTGCCTTTAAAGCATGTATCACATCGAAATTTATAAAAGTGCTCCATTATTGAAATGTATTAATTTTTAAGTTCTTACATATTAAAGCATGCAAAGATTTTGCATTTTTCATTTTCTAAAACCTTTTTTGATCAAAATCTTCATTATTTGCTTTATCTTTGACGAGTAAAACATGACGAATAACATCGTTTTGATTCCGAATAGTTTGCCAATTATTATGTAATTCTAATTTGTACCAAACCAATGGATTGGGCTAGGTAGTGCTATAGCTTGGCCACCGTGCGCACCAGATCTTTCATGTCTGGATTTCTTTTTGTAGGGACAGCTGGAGGCTCTTTTGTATGAGATTCCCAATGAATCTGCAGAAGAACTTTTCGCCAAGCTTTCGACCGCTGCAGGGGAAGTTCGCTATATGCCTGGTGTGTTTCAGAATGTTCGCGAATATTATCTTTGCCGTTGTGCTGCGTGAATAGCCACTGCCGGCCACTTTTTTGAACACTTATCATAATCACATGCCATTAAATTTGCTTTTATAACCTAATTTCATCGCTCTTTGTGTGTTTTTGCCTTATATAAGAACATAACCTTTGACTCCCTTGAACAGTTTTGCGTTTTGTTTTCGACTATCCATTTATAATGCAAATTAATTAAAAGGATTATGAAAAAGTTTGATGTTTGTGCAATAAAGCATACATAAAAATCATGTATTATGACTTGGATAGCAAAAAGGAATTATGAAAAAAGTTTCATTTCGATGTTCGTAGAATAAAGCATAAACTACTGTTTATACATAAACCAGCATCGAGTTGCATAGCAAAAATACTTAAAATACAGTTATCCATTAATATTCTAATGCACATATATCATAATCTAATGTTACATTACCATCAAAAAAAATTTTCTGAAGCTTAAAACTATTTTAAAATTCATTTTACATGATCTAATGACTAATGCTTTTCTCAAAAGATTCACAGAAAAATTAACTATATATAAGTTTCGAACATGAATGCATAAAAGTTGTTTTATTTTCGCAAAGTTAGTACGTGTATTCATAAATTTAAATGAATTTTATTTCCTTAAGATATTCAGAATTTGAATTTTTTGAAATACGTTACAAAAGTTAAAATAACTTTGCAAAACTTTCTCAAGGTATATGATTTATTTAATAATTCAAAAAGTAATTTCGTACTTGTTTTTCAAAATTATACATAGCTTTCTGACTTAAATAGTAATAAGACACTTTTTTAAATATGTGTGTTTGCTTAAATAGAAATAGACTTGAACATTTTTAATTTTCTTCCTTACGAAACTAATATTTCATTTCATTTTGGAATTCTGTATAAAACATTATATATATTTTGATTTAAAAAGTAGAAAAAGTATAATACAACATATCATAAGATTATTGTCATGCAAAAGTTTGAAAACTTTTATCTGCAAATGTATTAGAAATTTAAGTATCAATACTGATTAACTAAGATTAAATACAAATAATGCAAATTAATTAAGTAAAGTTAAGACTCACAGTTTTCTTTGAAGTGAAAAGACGGTAATTAGACTCTGAGTTTCTGTGAAAGTTCATTCTTTCATTAAAAACAGGAGTTTCAATTTGACTATGCATCAATATTTCTGTTCTCGATGTAACATGTTTTTGGAGAGAAAAAAACATATAACTGAAAATGAAGCACTAGGATAAATATTTCAGTAATCAGAAACTAATTAATCCGCATTTATTTTCATTACTTACTATGAACTCACATCTGGCAATGTCACGATACGAATTTTAATACAAAATCCGTAACAAATAATAACGACTTTTTTTAATGAATATTTAAATGACTTTAACTTTCAGTGATATCAACTCATGATAGAGTTTAAGAAAAAAAACATTTTAAGATAAATATGGGAGTTGACTGTATGGGAAACAGGCTGAATGGGAAATATACAGCCTGAATAATTTCAAAGTAAATATTTTTTTATTTGCATCCCAAATTTTTGGTTACATTTAGAAAGTATTCTTATTAATATTATTATGTACTTCAAAAAGTCAGGTTTGAATACTTTTTTTCAAAATACTATGCAAATAAAGTTTATTTATTAGAAGAATATATAATTAAATAATTTTCGGTCTTATACACTGCGCAATAAATATAAATGTTTGGAAACTATTGTGTAACTACTGTGATGTCATCTCTAAATACCGAAAATTTTTTGTTCACGTTAGAGTCTTTTAAACAAACCTAACTTAAAGCTGGGGATCATGAAGGCGAACAGACTCATTGATCTAATCTGATTCATGTAAGGACCTTTTAAAGAAACCTAACATAAAGTCATGAGGGTGAACAGATTAATGGATCTAATCTGATTCATGTAAGGACCTTTTAAACAAACCTGGCATAAAGCTGGGGATCATGAGGGTGAACAGACTCATTTATCTAATCTGATTCATATTAGAAGAAAAATAAGGAAGTTTAAGAGTTATTGGATAGCAGAAGACACATGAAAGGTATTTCCTTTTCGAAAAAAATGACAAGTGTCAATCATGAGTGTTACTAAATGAAATAAAGATAAAATAAAGGAATAGAGAAAAAACTGTGTGATAAATCTAATTAATGCACTCAAATATCTACAGCGGTCATATTAACCACAAATGGATGATCCAGTTAAATCGTAATTTTATGCACTCATTTAATATTCTAATAAAATTTAACTTTACTGCTTTTGAAAGTCTCAAAACGATAGAAAAAGTCACGAAATTCAAGTAAGCTGGCATAATTATTTTCTGACTTAGCGCAGCTCAAAGTTGATTAAAGGTCAAAATAACAGCGATGGTCATTCTAGTATTAAAGTTTAAATAAAAAAATTTAAATGTGATCTATACCATGTGTTTTGTAACTAAACTACTATCATATGTTTTTATTACATAGAGTGACATGTGACAAGGGGATAAAAGGAATGGGGAAGTGTGATACTTTATGATAACGTGAGAAAGCTGGTTAAAAGTATTGAAAAAAAAAGTATGATGTCACTTATGGGCAACCCCTCTGCCTTTAATTTGAAAAATATATCACTATTTCTTTAATATCGAACAAGTATTTGTCTATTTCTTTAAACTTGATATTCTTATATTTAATCTGTTTCTTTTAATCTATAAAGAAAAAATTCTTTTAAAAATGTAGTCATACACTATGATTGTAAAAGATAAAGTTGTCGATGTCAACCTTTTATTACTGATGAAATGGAAAACTAATTTGCGTCACATTTCAAACTAAGGAAGTAAAGTGACAGAAATAGTTTAATTTAAAAGAATCACCTTCAAAAGAATCATCGCAAAAAAAGCAATTTATTTCAAAGCGAAAGTAACAAGTTCTTTTTTTTTCCTAACAGATAATTTTTCCTTCATTTTCAAAAAAAAAAAATCCACTTCTTTTTACATCATTTAAAAACTAAGTATATGGCTCTAATACTAAGAAAAGGAAAAATCCTTTTTAGATATTTTTCTTGATACTTTGTTAAAAAGAGAAGGAAAAAAATAAAAAAAAAATTTTATGATATTTAAAAATAAACAAAAGTTTCAATGAAAAAACATTTAAAAAAAGTTACAGGACTGATACAAGTTATAACAAGTCAAAAATACAAATGATTTATTTTTCAGAGCTTAAAAGAATCAGTAAATACTTTTTATAATGAAGTTAGGCAGAGACTATTTAAATTTTTATTTCAAATCAGTGATTTAAATGATTTGACTTAAATGATTTGAATAAATGATTTGAATAAGTAATAAGTGACTCAAAGTGAAGTGACTTAAGTGATTTGAATAAGTAATTCTAACTCACTTAGGCTGTAAAAAGAAAATCGGTAGAAATAACTGCAAAAAGCAATGACAGCATTTTACCATTTCCATTTTACCTTATTTTTATTCACAATATTTATTTAATTTTAGTGAAACAGTAATTATTACCTAAAAAATTACGGCATATCACATTTTTGTTAAGTAAACTTCTACTGTGAATATGGGTTTCATTTGATTTCAAGACATTTATTCAAAACATTGTCTTATACTTTTTAAATTAGTGATTTTAATTAATTTATGTAAATCAGACGAGCAGTTTCATTTCGCTTTTATTATTATACTGACTTCCATTCAAAACACTATTCACTAACACTAAATGATCAAACGTGCACTATTTAAATTAGTAATTCAAATTTATTTATGTTAATCAGGCAAGTAATTGTAATTCTCTTTTATTATTATACTATTTTCCATTCACTCATTCAAAACATTGTCTTGTACTACTCAAATAAGTGATTTAAATTTATTTATGTTATTCAATCAAGAAAATTTAATTTGCTTTTTTTATTGTAATAGTTTATTCTGTGTCATGTAATTTAGTAAGTTTTAAGACTCTTTAGACTCTAAGGCCCTTACATCATTGTCAACTAAATAATTTTAAATATCAAAATCGAAAATATAAACGATTTAGTTACATAATTGCGAGAAAATAAAAATTATAAATAAATAACGAAATGTATCTCCCTTTTGAGATTTTAAAACTCAGAAATTTTTTAAACAATTTCAACCAAATTTAATATATTATTCTTTTTTTTAAATTGCGTAGCTCAAGATGACTGTGTTTCACAATTAAAAAGTAATGCATTTTACAATTTATAAGAATTTACGACTAAACTGTACCTTACAATTTAAACCATATCTATCAGATCGATC
Source organism: Parasteatoda tepidariorum (assembly GCF_043381705.1). NCBI lineage: Eukaryota > Metazoa > Arthropoda > Arachnida > Araneae > Theridiidae > Parasteatoda > Parasteatoda tepidariorum. Next base: position 17,496,282 of record NC_092213.1, read on the forward strand.
TCTTTGGTAAAGTATTATTATCTTTTTTTTCTGAGATTAGTCACTTAAGAAAGCTATGTTGATATCTATGTGCTGCATTTGATATTTGTCTCATAGCTGCTTTGTAAAAAAATCGTATAAAATTATAGTAAAAAGTGCCGCCACTAAGGGTACCAACATTTTTCACCGTTAAATCCATTATTGCCAGGACATGTTACGGGACAAACAAATCTGATATACTATAAATTTTTACTGTATAGTTACGGTAAAATTACGGTAAAATGAATTTAACGGATGATGTACCAGATCATAATTATCATAATTTTAATCCTGAATTATTTTTATTCTAGATTACTGGAAATATGTCCGTTCGTCTTTTTACAAATTAACGGAATTTTATCGACTATATCAATCTTTTGACTAAACTATTGGTACTAAATCTCATATATTGCCACTGACTTCATCCCATATTTAAAGATTTAGATAGACAAATATATAATATTTAGAAAATAAAATAGTTGCTTTTGCTAGGAACGAAATTTGTTGTTTTTGATTTCGTAACTTATATTATTATTTTATGAGTCTATTAACTTACATGTTTTTAAGTGCATTTACTTTAAATAATAAAGAATGCGTTTTATAAACATTTGAATATAGGAAAATCATTCTCTAAATCATATTTCTCTTTATTTTACACACTATTCATTAAATTAATTTTCTCTGTCATATTTACGATTTCGTAAAAATATTTAAAATAGATGGTTTCAACCAGAAAAAAAATTACGAAATTCTCCAGAAAAAACTCAGTTTATTCTATCCTATATCCTATTTAGACTATTTTAATAATATTTATCTCATGAGNTATATATATATATATAAATGCATTAATTAAGTTTTCAGATAGATAAGCAAGTTCTTTTGAGTTACAGCTTCCAAACAATACTTTCAGTTCGAATATACAAACTCTGCTGGAAATGTTAACGGCTGCTTTCTGGAATTGACGTTAAAATTCTCACGTCGCCTTTCAAAACAAGAGTTTCTGACGTGCCATAAAGTCGATGCCCATAGCTGCATGTTGAAGAATAAAGAGCTTTGCAGCACGTCATTGTGCCTTTTGAAGAAATATTTGGAAAACTGGATTTCTAACGTCCTTAAATTATTTATGTATTCTTTAAATTCTAGTAAATAAGAAATATTTATACGGAACGAAGCGTATAATTTAGCAATGAAAAAACTTTGAGATTTTAAATAAGCTAAAAAGAAATAAACTGGAACACATGAATTTCATAAAATTCAAAATATAATTGAATTTTAAATTGCAAATTACACATACATTTAGTGACACATATTTGGATTGAATGAAGCACTCAATTGTAAATTATTATTTTATTTGCTTAAAAGTTATATGCGGAAAGAAATTGAACACATAATTTAGTTTAAATAAAAACCGTAATTTCAAATTTAAATAATTAGTAACTAAATTAATTAGCATAATTGATTAATTGAATTAGTCTAATAAGTATTAATTATTAATAGTTTTATTAATTACTTAATTTAATTAATTTAATAAAAATGTATAATTTAGCTATTAAAAACTTAAAAAGTTTAAATAAACTAAAAAGAAACAAACTTGAATACATGAATTTCATTAAATTCAAAATATAATTGAATTTTCAACTGCAAATTACACGTTTAGTGACACGAATTTGGATTGAATTTGGATTTGGATGAACTCTATTTCGAATTATTAGTTTATTTGTTTAGAAATTATATCCTATCCAGAAGGTTCTCTTTAATTTAAACAAATCTTTCAAAAAAAATATTTTTCGAAAGATTTTATTTTTATATGAAGATTATAAAGGTTTTGCAAGCTATTTAAATCATTAGCACATCATTAGTATAACGAAATAAATTATAGTTTGGTTAGGAAAAAGAAAACTTTTGGTACTTTGCATGTGCAGAAAGAAATTAAACACATAATTTGGTTTTTAAATTAAGAGTGTAATTTAAAATTTAAATAATTTGAATACCATAATTAATTAATTAATTACCACGATTTCAAAGCATAATTACTGAAAAATATTTTGCTTGGTTTTAAAAATAATTATCTATTTAGTTAGTTATATTCTGTTCTAATATGCTATCGTCTCCTTTGAAAAAATCGCTTCGAAATTTAAGTTTCTAACATTATAAAGTATTTACACAAGTAGTGAAATCTTATTTCTTATAAATAAAAAAATAAATTGTAACTAACTAAATGCATAGTTAAGTTTAAAGAAAAATTTTAAATTACAGTTTATACAGTTAGTTTTAAAAAATCTTTTAACAGTCAACAGAAAAGATGAAACTAATTAAACTATGTTCAAATAAAAACAAAATTTCAATTCAGTACTCAATTGAAAATGCTTTTATTTCTTAAAAATTATGCTTAAAATTTTAACAGGCTAAATTTGTTTGAAGCCTATCTATATAATTAAACTCCTATCTTAACATAAGTTTATTGGTTATACTAGTTTGTTAAGCATGCATTTACAGAAAAAAAAAACAATTTTTAAATTTTAATTGTAAAGTGAAAAACAAAACCTTTTTAGCTTTTGTTTGCTAATTCTCAATTACGAACATCATGCTACACTAAATTAAGGACAGTAGAGCTAGAATGCTTTTTTAGAACTTGGTTTAGACAATAACTCTTTTTTTCCTAAAACTATGATTTGAAATAGTTTAATTACGTTTCTGAAACATCTTATAAAAAAACAAACAAATAAGTATGGTTTAAAATCCTTAAGCTCCATAACGTGGTTGTCTGTATGCAAAAAATATAAGCACAAGCTATTTAAAGTGTTCAAGTAATTTTTGCTGTGTGAATTTAGGATAAATTGCAATTTGCGTCGCAGACACTTTCAAATTTCTAAGAAATACTTCAAATAAAATTGCTTTGACAAAAATATTTCCCTTTTTGTACAAGCAAGCTGGTCAGATGGTCGAGCAGTTGGAGTGCCTAACTCGAAACTAATGGTCGAGGGTTCGATCCCGGATCATGGAAGTTTCCCTCTGTGTAGTCCTCTGTTATGAATATGTGAATGTAGTCCACCCTATGAACGGGTATATGTGGCAATGTGTCGTGAGTAATGTTACTCGCCTCCGTGACTATGATTCACAGGTGCCCTCCGAGTAACGTTAAAAAGTAACATTTCCGCCATCTTCCAAGGCAAATGAAGAGGGCTTCAGAGGAAGGTGCCTGCCGTTAAAAGGAAAAATATATAAATCAACTATAAATAAATGAATAAAAGGAATTAGAAAATTCAAAGGCTTTAAATAGTTACTTTCAAAACAAATTTTAAATGTTTGACTTATCTGACTAAATGTTTAACTTTATCTAATGTTTAACTTATCTGACTAAAAAGAAAACTTTTGACATTTTACATGTACAGAAAGAAATTAAACACATAATTTGGTTTTTGAATCAATGGGTCAATGAATTATAATATAAACTGTTAAGTTTGAAATATCATGAAACATTTTAGCAATCATAACATCTTAGATTTTTCTGGATATCTAACTTTTAAAACGTTTTTATTTACTTTAAATTATAATTGAGTTTATTTACGATTAAATAGGAAAATAAATTCCAATTATTCGCAGAAAAATACTTTTCAAATACTTTCCTGCCAACTTTTATTATTTTGAATGACGTTAATTCGATTTCATTCAGATTAGATATTTTTGGTTTCAACATCATTTTGAATACTATATGAAATTTAGAATTATGCCTATTTAAATCTACTTAACATTTTCGATAAATTTACTTTTTTTAACTAACCAAGTGCTTAATATTAAGTCCCATGGTCAAAAGTTTATTGACCTCAACCATACTTTCTTTTTATTTTGAAACTTTTATCATTTTTGAAACATTGCTGTTTAACTTTTGTGATTGCCTTCAATTCTCTATCACAGAATGTCAAGCTCTTATATATTGACTTCATTTATAATAAAAGTAAATTGCATAAGTAATTTATGAGAGTAATTGAATAATAGAAATAAGTTTTTGCTTTCCTTTTTAAAAAACAAAAACATAAGTTTTCTAAAGAATAAATGCCGCGAACCTATATTTTAGTGAGAAATACAAAACAAAGAAAAGTAATCTAGAAAATTTCTAATAAGAAAGTTTAGATTAAAAGCACTGAAACTAGTTTCATTACCTGATAAAACTTAAATTTTTTTTCTAAGAATTGCTTTTGAACTTTTCTTATTTCTTCCGTCAGTCAAATAGGTTTTCATGTGTTTAATTTCGTTTTCTTTGTTAGCGACTTAAGTTTAATAAAATAATAATAAAATTTAAACGTATCGCAAATTAATAGCCAAGAAATATCAAAACAAATTCTTTCAAATTATTGGTGAAGAAGACGGGATTGAAAATGTTAAATATGATTTGTCATATGAGAATTGAAGGTGTTTCTGATGATCTTGTTTCAACTTTTTAAGAATACAACTCAACCCCACTGCACTCAATAATATTTTTCATTTATATATTAATGAATATGTTTCATTAATATGTTTCATAGTTATGTTTCATTAACATGGTTTATTAATAATATGATTCATATATGATTTAAATTTCGTGAAATACAGATTAATATAATTGGGTTAAGCAATTTGAATAACCCTGCACGTTATATTACATACTTAAAAGTCATTATACGCAATATCTATGGGTTTTGTATTAGTCATTCTGCAAAATGAGCCGGCAATGCTTAAAATTTTAAACATACCATATATCGCTGATTAATTTTAGACATTCTATGATTATTACAATCGGAATTCTGTGAAAAATTCCGAATTAATTTACGCTATATCGTTACTTTAATCAGATCCATTTTACCGTAAAATATTATACCGTCTTTTTTACAGTAATATTTATTTAATTAGAATGATTCAGTGATTTTACGATAAGTATTATTGTAAAAATTACGGTGTATCAGAGTTTTTGTTCCATAACATGTTCCAGTAAAAATTGATTTCATGGTAAAAAATACCGTCATCTTGACAGTCCGTAATTTGATTCGTAATTTTTTGCAGTGTAGATTAGGTACTTTGACGTTACAAGAGGATTCTCATTCATATTAATATAAACTTGCAAGCTGAAAAGAAACAGAATGGTGATTTTAATTCACTCTATTATAAAGAACATTGATTAAAGCTTTCACATTTAAAGGTATAAATTAATGAATATCCCTTCGATTTATAATGAAATTGCGTTGAACACTTTGAATAACCTTGCATATTATATTACAAACTTTATCGAGTCTTTGTACACAATACCTGTGGGTTTGGTATTAGTCATTCTCTAAAATGCGTTGGCATTGCTTAAAATTTTGACTATACCATATTTCGCTAATTAATTTTAGATTACGACTACTTCAGAGCAAAACCTTCCGGATCAAATTACGGTATATCGTTAATGTTATCGTAAATATTATCGTATTTTCTTCAGTAATATTTATTTAATTAGAATGATTTGATGCTTTTACGGTAAGAAAATTTACCGTAAAAACATCAAATCTTTATGGTAAAAAGCACCTGAGTACCCGTAAGTTGATCCGAATTTTTTTTACAGTGTAGATGGCGTAAAATACACAATACTTTACAAGCAGATTCTCATTTAAATTAGTTTAAGCTTGTAAATTGAAAAAAACCTGAATGCTAGTTTTAATTCACTCTATTCTAATTATATGAACAAAAGCTTTTACACTTAAAGGCATTATTTAATGATTATCCAATTCGATTCAAT